>NC_092445.1:4269527-4421619 GCF_036169615.1 Heliangelus exortis | reverse complement strand
TCAAAAGCAGGATCTTTGTTTACCAGATGTCAGCTAATAATAAGAGGTATTATACCAGCACTGAGACCCATTCTGCAGGCCCTGTAGAAGCTTAGGAGCTAAGCTGGCTGATTTACTGACTGTTACATACACGCCTTGCATGAGTTGCTTTGAATGTAATCTACTAAAAACACCTCGATGGGACCCATAAACTTTATATAAGGAGCCTTAACTCAAACAGTAAGAGACTCTGAGGACCCATGGAGAACGGCTCAAACACTGCAGCCCATGGAATTTTTTATGCATTTTGCTTTTTCTTTGTAGTCACGAGGGCTGCTTTCTGTTTATTTTGCAGAACAAAAGCAGTCCCCCCCAAAAAAAAACTGCCCCCAAATCTCCTCTGCCACAAACCCAGGCAAGGCAGGAACCAGGCAAGGCTGGGTGACCTCTGCAGTTATTCATCCTGAGAGGGGATTTGTAAAAAGGATGGTGCCTCTTGGACAGAATATTTGCCCTCATCTACGGTGGGGAAGTAAAAGCACAATTCTACAGTGAAAAAAAAAAAAAAAAAAAAGGCTTGATGCTGGGATGAAAGCTTTTCCTTTGGAAAGCAGGACTGCTCTGCTGAGGCTGCAGGTCTGGCCTGATGTGTGTGGACTGAGGATGCACTTGAGAGGAATCAGCTGAGAGCAGAATCAGAGCCTGCACAAAAGCTGCCTGGTGCATGGGGGGGATGCTGGGGGGGACAGAGGGGATGTGGCACTGGGAGCTGCCACTCTCAGGCTGTTTCCAGCTGGTGCTTTTCCTGGGGCTGCTGTTTTGGCTGCCAGGCAGATGGCAACTTGTACCCCAGGTTATCAGCTGAGCAGTGGGAGTCAAAACAAAATTCTGGCTTCCCTCCCGGGCACCGAGGAGAAGTGCACAGCAGCTGTTTCAGCATAGGAGGGCGTTGGGTTGTGTTCTTTTGGATGTGGTCACTGGTGCAAGAAAAAGAAAAGAATCTGAAAACCTGGGCCAGTGGTGTCTCCTGGTCTGATAAATCCTTCCCACCCACATCTCCTACTCCAGTCTGCAGGGAAAGCTTGACAATAATTTAAAAATTATCAAGCTTGTGTCAATGCCACGATGAAAATCTCCTCTCCCCACTCCCCAGCCTCTTCCCAGAAGCAGAGGAGGGACAGGGCTAACAAGGCATCTCCTCCTCTTGTCCATCACTCTCTCTGGGGGTTGGTGCTCATCAGATCTGCTCCACCTCTCCCAGTTTCAAAGAACAGTTCTACAGAAGCAGTTCCTGGCCTCACCTTTCTCCCTGTGCTTTCCTCATGAAAGCTATAATAAGATATTGATCTACCTTGTTGAGAAAATGAAATCTCTTTAATTAGTTCATTAGTCCCTAGCTCATCAAGACTTGGATGAATGCTCCATTGAATCCTGGTTAATAAGAGGAGCAGAGGATTTCACAAGACTCAGAGAATGTGCAGAGAACCAAGGGCTGGGGGGGGTGGGTCCTGGCCAGGGCTTTATACTGCACTTTAAAAATTAATTTCCAACCCTGTGAGGCATTTTCTACTCACAGCTCAATCCCTGAGGAGCAGAAGCAGATAAGTTCCAAGTGGCACCATGCTGGTAAAGCTGAGTGGTGACTTGGAGCTCTCCTGTCCTGACCTCAGGTTTAAATTAGAGCAGTAATGAAGCAAGGGCCTGGGGATTCTGGTCAATGGAGAATTTCTCCCTTCTGTTTCAGCACAGAGAATCCAGTGCTGCTGCATGGACACCCCAGCTCCTATCCATCTTCTGATCCCATCTTTACTCTTTTTTTATTTTCCCAGAGGAAGAAATCTCTATTCAGAAGTGTCATTTGAATGTCTATGAACCATTGAGAGACACTGGAAATGCTTTACCTCCTGAAACCTGATATAAATAAGGATTTGACTGTTTGGTGCCACTTGGACTTAATTGTTTCACAGAATCTGAATGCAGAAAATACTTTAGAACAACTTTAGAGTCAATAGCTATTTTAATTTGCAACTCGCAGCTCACTTTGACAAATAACCCCGAAAGGAAGGATAAATAATACAGCTTCAATTATATTTCTGTACAATATTTATCTTATTTTGTGTTGTGTGCTGCTGAGCTAATTCAATTTTCTGCTGCCAGCCCATGCTTGTTCCCCTTTCACTTGTAATATATAACTTTATGAAGAGGGACTAAATCTTCCTGTGTGAATGGCACTTTATCCCTGAACGTGAAGGCTTCTGGAAAATCAAATAATAAACCAACAACAATACTCTTCATGAAACTAAGAGCCACAGAGCTGAGCTATTTTTCAGCAGGGACAAATGATACACAATGGAGGGAAAGCAGCTGGAAAGCATCCAACCCCCCCCAGAGGCTTCTGGTTTCACAGAATTTTTGGGTTCCCTTTGCTTGACCATCACACTCCTTTGGATTCCCATGGCAGGGGGAAATTCTGTCTCCCTGCAGGGTGACACTGAAGTGTGACACAGGACAAGTCCCTCAGAAACAGAGTGGGGGGCATGGGGGTGGTGACCCCCCCAGTAACTTCTGTGCTGGGACAGGACACAAGAGATGGGCAGAACCTTGCACAAGGATGCTCAGTCCCTGACATTTCTGAAACTTTGCTGTTCTGTAATTTATTCTCATTAATTGCTGTTGGAGCTGTTTCTGCTTCTGTCCCAATGCATTTCAATCCCCCTTTTCTCTAAATTGTTGCCTCTGGAGGGGGAAAACAAGGCATGAGCACTTGTTTCATGAAGCAAGACCAAATGTCAGTCGCCCTCTGCCCCTGGGCAGCTGTGCTGGGACCACTCATCTCGAGCTGTACCCAGTGTGAGCAGGAAGGCTGCTGGGGAAAACTGAAGAAATTGAGAGGAGGCCATTCAGCTAAAGGTTGGGAATTGTTTGCAGCAAACTGACAGATGTTTATGGTTCATAAGTACATCCCCAAAAGGGCAATGTTAGTAGCTTGAAAAAATGGGAGGGAGGAAAGATGGGAGAATTGATTTAACATCTGTGTTTTTCTTCAAAATGTTTCCTCTCAGGAATATCAGGGAAGTTGACATTTTCACAAAGCAGGAGAAGTGGGATTCATGGCTAATTGTGGTGTCACAGGGAGGTGCAAAGCAAAGCTCTGTAGGCTCCAGCATCTCCTTCACAGCTTCTCCACCACATGGAACACTCACAGTGAGGAAAAAACGGACCCACTACAGGTCTGGACCCTTGACTTTTTCCACAAATTGCTTGAAAAATGACAGCTTTACAGCCTGCCCTTTGTCTCAGCCCTCCAAACCACCTGGAGAGAACGCTCCTGCTTCAGGGATGCCCTGATGGGACAGAAAGTTGCCACCAAATCCCCACTTTTCCCTCTGGTCTGCAGCCAGCCAGCCCTGCTGCTTTGCAGACTCTCCCATGCAAACAGTTTGGGTTACAAGTGTTTGATTATTTTTTAATTTTCCACTCAGCTGGCACTGCTGTAGTGCAAATGTCACCTAACAGGCAAGTGCAGGAGCTGTGTGAGCAGAAAGCGAGACAGAAGGAAGCAGCCAACTTTCTGCTCCTCACACCTCAGACTTAACAAGATCTACATCACACTCCCCCCCCCCCCCCGGATTTCAGCCTGCTTGGTGTTAATTTTAGCATCTAAATCTCCTATTTTAGAGCTCAAAGGCAGCTGATAGCACAGTTAACAAGAGCTGCTGAGGGCTGCCTTGGCAGGGAGGCATCAGCATCCCCAGGCACTCCGAGCCCCTCAGCTCCTCCCCAGAAGTGTGGTTGGTGCTGCAGAAGCAGTGGTCACCCCCCCACCCCGTGCTCACCCAAAGGCTGAAGGACTTTTGGCACTGCTGACAGCTCTGATGTGATGGATGAGCCTGCAAGTTCTCCCCGTGTCCCCATTCCTCAGCTCTGCCACCAAAGAGCACAAGGGGCTGAGCCCCCCTTGCCAGCAGGTTGTGTTTCTGGGAGCAGGGAGCTGGTTTTATGTCCATCAAGCACACAGGAGGTATCAGTGCTCACTCACCTGCTGCTGGGTGCTCTCCCCTCTTCCAGACCTTCCCCTTTGCTCAGCAGATCAGGCTGGGGCTGCCCAGAGCCTCCCCTGGGGCCCTGTAACTACAAGGGCTTGTAAGGCAGGCTGCTAAAATCTGGGATAAAATTCCATGCTCTGGGCCTGCATGAAAAAAATCAGCACCTGGAAGGTCACCAGCACATCTTCTCAAGCTGGCACAGAGGGGTAAACCTGTGCATTCCAAAACTGGGTTTCTATCAAGAAGAAGGTGCAAAAGAAAAGCCTGAAGGTCCCTGGTACAGGGCAGTGATCCAGACCTTTCAGATTAGCCAAGAACAGAATCAGCTGAAGATGTGCAGTTTTTCCTTATTTTCAAAGTAATAAACTCTGTAATTAACAGAGTCTTAATAAGTCATCAATCTTGTGTAAAAAAAAAAAAAAAAGTGAATAAAGAACTAATTAACTAGGACGCATTCTCCAAGTGTAGACAATCAATGTCTTATCTTAATGCAGGGGTATCTCTGGAGAGGAAGGAAGGAGATTGAAAACAATTAAAGAAACTAAATATTGGGAGATAGAATGCTTGCTAGTTTTTCCAAAAAGCAAACAAAACTTTTGAAACCAATGAAGATACAAACTCCACTGCTTGAAACCCAGTACTGTTATTTCCCATTTTACTTCTCAGAAAAAAAGCAGACAAGGAACTACTCTTGGTATTCTCTGAGTTTATGTTTAACTAAGATAACAAGAACCACAGGGCTAGCAAACCCTCTTTTAATCACCCTCCTTCTCTGCCCAACCAGAATGTGTTACATCCTCCTGGGGAAAAATCAGAGTAGAGAGGCAGCCACCCATTGCTCAGGAGCCTCCTGCATCCTCAGCTCCAAGGGGCTGGGGTTTTGCCCCATCTCCTGTGCTAAGAAACTCCAAGGCAGAGAAAAAAGGGTCGTGAGTCCCTTCCATGAGGACTGTGTGTGACCAAAGAGCACGGAAAGATTTCCCTCTTGGCAACACTGGTCCATGAAGCAACAAGAAAATTCCCATATTTCACCCTGGTGTCCTCAATCCATCTCCAAAGGAGCTGACAGGGAGCACATCCAATCCCTCCTGCAGGGTGAGCTCTGGGGTCTTCCTTGGGAACAACACAAGTCCTCTGGATACCTCTGGAGAAGAGCCCCGTGTGCATTCCCTGCTATTCCATGGTTGTATTTTATCCTTTCCTCTACGCTGCAGGTCTGAGATGGGGTGGAAATCAGAGCAGCTCTGCAGGCTGAGTTTCCACGAGCATCAGCACTCCCAGGAGTGTTATCTGTGTTATCTGTGTTATCTGTGTTATCTGTCACACCCCAGTCCTGCTCCTTCACCAAATCTCCCAACCAGGCTCACGGAATCAGCTGGAAGAAGAATTAAATCAAACAGATGGAAGTATGGGAGGGAAGTTTGGGCCAAGACAGGACGATTTCAAACCATATTTTTAATTAAATTGGGGAAGGTTTTAACTGATAAAACCATCTTTAGTTGGATTTAATGGCATTTAGCTGCTTTAATTGGGATGTCTATATTTGGAGTTTGCAGACAGAAACAGATAATAAGGAGACAAAAACAGATCACAGGGGCTTAAAATCCTGGCATTTGCATAACCCAATTGTTCACATTATGAAATGGAAACCCTGTTATCAGCTTGCATAAAACAGCTTGTTTGGGTAGATTGCAAATACTGTGTTTAATTAACCAAGCTTCAGGGACAGTGAGTCTTATTGTTATAAGACACAACTCTGTGGAAATAAAGGCATTTTCATTTAAATAAAACAAAAGGGGATGTTTATCAGGATGTTACTTAATTGTCAGCATTGCTAAAGAGTTTTGTTTCTGCTATAATTTATGAACTGGAATTGATCACTGAAGCAGGAAACCAGGCGCCTTTGTCCTGTACAATTAAAGCTCTGTCATCTTAAATCCAGGCATTAATGATGCCAGCAGCTAAGAGGAAACAAGAAAAAAAAAATTTGCAAGTCCTTTGGAAATCCTGGGTTGTGAATGAAATCCAGTTTTACCCAATTAGTCCTTTCAAGATATCTTTGTAACCTCTGCCTCTGGCACTTCCAGAAGGTCCCTTACAGCATCACCAAGGTCCTGGCATGCTCCTCACCAAAGGACAGAGAAGAATAAAGCTGCCCCAGGATTGGGGTATGTGCCATGAAAAAAAATCTTCAACATCCTCTCCCTCAGCATTCAAGCAGGAGATCTTTATCTAAAAAGCCAGAAATTGTCTACGGAGTAAGATGGAAAATAACTGAGCTGCTGGGGAGGAAATGATTGGGTTTTTCCTCCCAGAAAACACTGCTGGGAATGGAAAACATTCTTGTGTGGAGTTTGAGGCACAACAACCACTAAAAACATTTCTGCATGGGGATGTATTTTTGCTAACATTTCCAGTATGTCAGAAAACATTTTTCACTAGGAGGAAAAAAACAAATAATCAAGCATCTCCAGAAATACTCTTTGCCATTTTGCAGCCTCCCTGGGAATCTGCCCTGGGAACAGTGCCCGAGGCCACACCTGGAAGCAGCTGCTGCCACCCGGGCACGGCAGGAGCATCCTCTGTCCTGGGAGCCTGAGGAAGGCAGAAAGGAGCAGCCAGGGATGCAGAGGACAATCCCTTCCCATGTCACCAGCAACACAAAATGGGAATCAGGAACTGGTTCTCTGAAATATGGCAGTTGCATTTGAAAGGACACCAAAGCTGCACTTGCTGAGCTGCTTTCAGTATTCCACAGCCTGAGACAAAGTCTTATTTATATGCTGTCTTTTTCTGGGATTGCTTCTCCCATTGGTCTCCTCACAGCACAAAACCACGGAATTTTTTCTGCTCAGAAATGCCAATGTTGCCCTGTAAGGTATCAGGTCACAGTGAAGCCCCTCACCAAAACACCCAGAGGCAGCAGGGATGAGGGTTTAGCATCAGGCAGAAGCTGCTGCTGAACCCAGCAAAGGAAATTATCAAAGAAATGTGCTGGGGTAATGGGAGAGGAGAGCAGATGCTGCCAGCAATAAAAGCCAATGCAAAATCCAGCTGGGAAGCCTACTGTGAGACCTACAGGGGCAAATTTCCCTGTGGTAGGACAAAAGAGACCCAGCAAGTGAACAGCAGAAAAATCTCTTGCAAGGTGCCCATTATCAAGCAGCAGTGAAGCTGCAAGAAATCGAGAATTGAATTTGAGGAGGGAAGGGAAAGCAGACCCCCTGTGGACACAATTACAGAGACATTTCAGAGATTGCTGGGTGTGTAAACCCAGGAAGAAGCAGCTGGGAGAGGTCTGGGGATGGAAGGGGAGCAGTGGTCCCCCCACACCTGCCAAGGAAGCACCCACTGCCAGCCCAGCTCCCCCAGACCCACTGCCCAGTCCCCCCAGTACATGCACCCCCTGTATGGCCCTGACATCCCTCCCTCCCAGTAGCACACACAGGACCCAGTTCCCTGCTGCCCTGGTTCCCTCCAGCTCCTGCTCTCTCCTCTGGTGAAAGTTGAGCTTTCCCACACATGCAGCCCCTGGTTTGGGGGATGAGCTGAGCCCAGGATTGCAACCCAGCCCCCAGCCTCTTGCTACCTCTGCAGAGCACCCAGCTCTGCCTTGAGAACCCAAAGGGGCCCAGGAGTGGGACATCTTGAGAGCCACCCCAACACGAGCCCACCAGCACCTCGGAACCAGCTCCCAGTCCTGCTGGGTCCATCACTGCTCAGCTTTGGGCTGCCCCACTCGGGAGCTTCACTTGGAAACTTCCCAGCAGCCAAACTGCTCTTGGAAAAGGTGAACCCGGTGCTTGAAAGGCACCAAATCCTTTAATCCCCGCAGCCACTTTAACCCTTGGCCTCCTGAGCCTCGCTGAAGGATCTGAAAGCATGCTGAAATCCCAAAGTATCACAAGGATCATTGTACATCCTTAAATAAACCTCCTTTCTTTACCTCTCTCCCTTTGTGAGGATTTATGATCTGTGAGAGCCACAGCTGCTATGAAGGAAACAACCTAAGGTTTGAAAACCCTCTCCTGGTTTAATTTCTTGCCCTGCAAGGGTTAAAAATCCTCTGGAGAGCACAGGGCAGCCTGTCTATCCACTTTGGTAATTGAAATCAATTTCTCTTCCTTATCTTTAGGAAACCTATATAGTCAAGACACTAATCTGCTGGCTCTGGCATCTTTCAAATGAAAACCTATTTAAAAAAAAAAAAAAAAAAAAAGAAGAAAACAGTCGTTTCCCTGCTTGCTGATGCTCCTTCACTCAGCTTCTCAGGGGGCAGACAAATAAAGTCCTGGTCCTAGATTATTTTTTGGGAACAAGCACCCACAGCTGGTCAGCCCTTGGCCTCCTGGGCAGGGGCTATGGGTGGGCTCTCCCCTTCTCCCCTTTTCCCTTTTCCCCTCTCCCCCATCCCAGCTAAACCAGGGGGTTAAACCCCCCCTAACCTGCTGGTGCCTCCCTATACAAACCTCTCCTCTTAAATCTTCCATCACCTGAAATGAAAAAAAAAACAGAGAAAAAACAGACCCAACCTCTGTTCTCTTCTAATCCTGGTCATTAGGAGTCCAGCCAAGCCAATAGATTTCTAATTTGCAGTCAATCAGGCTTGAAATCCCTGTAGTTTTGATTGTAATTACACAGATCAAGTAATCAATAGGGGATCATACTGCCCTGACCCTAAGGAAAGGGAAGTAAAATGTGCATTTACCAAAAAGTAACAATTTGCAGTTTCCTTCCAACTAAGTGCTCCTCTTGAGCAAGACAATCTAATTAAATGAGGCACATTAATATCATAAGAGATGCATCACTGACCACACAACAAAATAAGCAGAATTCACAGAGAAACAGAACTTACACCCTATAAATCAAAGCACTTTGGGGCATAAAGTTCAGGCACAGAAGTCTGTGAATGGTAACAGAGCCTGACAAAGTCTCATTAACAGGGGTAAATATTAAGACCCCAGTGACAAACAGATACCAAGCATCCTATCTGAATGTTTTTTCAACACATCAAATTTAAAGTAGTTCCCTGATTCTTATTCTCTTAATTGAGGTAATTTGCTGTAAGTGCTCCTTGCAGCTGAGGAATTACAATCGGCCCTTTAATATTCTGATAATAAAACCAGCATTTAGTTTTCATCTGATGCTAATCATTGTGTGCTGCTCTGAGGAGGAATCCTCTTTGGGTGAAAAAAGCTTGATAAGAGACTAACATGCCCATCAGAAAATGGAATGTATGACAGTGATTGGAGTGGGTAAGTGGAGAGGAGGGAGAGGTGATTTCACTGGCCTGGCTTCCCCATCCAGTTATTCATTATGTTAAATTGCCATTATATTCCTTTCAGCTCCCTGAGAAGTCAATATAACATAATGAAGTTATCACAAGATGAAGCTTGCCAAGCTAATTTGGTGATGGGATTATAAAGCAGTTCTGGGGAAAGGTTGGGGGGAGAACAGGAGCATTGTTGGGGTTATTCAAGCCAGGTAAGTCGTTTCCTTCCCCATCTTTGCCCTTTCAGACAAGACTTTTTTTTATCCTTTGATTGCTAAAAACATCAAAAAAAGTTACAATACTCAGTGTCACAGCAATAGGAAAGGTTGGTATGAATATATGCAGCTCTTGCCTCTGACCACTCAGTGCTGCTGGACAGAAAAGCTGCTTCATTTCCCCAGCAGCAGAGCATCCAGAGCTGCTCAGGAAAGCCTGATACACAGGTTCTGCTCAGCAGATCACCACCAAAGGAATAAGAATGCCATGCTCATCAACAAATAACCCTTCCTGAGTACATCTTGCCTTATTTTACTCAAACACTGTTGACAAATGATGCATGAGAGGGTACTGGGGAAAGGAGCAGATATAGTGCCTGTCATCTAGCAATTGCTGAGTGTTTACTGTCTACAATAATTTGGGAATCCATCTGCACACCTCTCACTGACTGCATTTGGCACTGGGAAAGCCCTGTTGGGGTTGATGGCAAGCTTTGTTTTGAATACAGGGCACATTTTCTGGCTTCACAAAAAAAAAAACCTGCAACCAAAAGCTCATTTGAACTGCAGATCCCCCCTGTCCTGCTGCCCTTGGGGCCAGGCACTGGGTCCTTCCTTCCACACAGCTGAAGCTGCCACTTCCAAAGCCACCATTTGTAGCCAGTGAAATTTGGCACTATTTATCAACCCAGTTTAGGAACAAAAGTTAGCTTGGAGCTCCATTAATCAACAAATGGGTTCATGCTCCTTGTAGGAATATGTATCCTGTCAACCAGTTCTTTGGTTTACAATTGTTCCTCCATTAATCTTAAGCAAATCCAACCGAGCAGGGGCTTCATTGTTGGAGGGAATAATGGGGAACATTGGAGGGAACACTGTGTACCACATGCAGGAATGGCCCCACAGCCATCAGTCACTTGGCATTAATGGGCCCTGCATTAATTGCTCACTGAGGGAGTGGATGCAAAATACAAAGGGAGTCACATTGGCTGCTGACTGACAGAAGGCAAAAAAAGCACTGGAGGAAATTAAACATTTTACTGCAGCTGGGGTGAGTGAGTGGCTTCAGGGCTGCATCCCCATGGGAGGTTTTCAGGGTCCCCACTCACAGTGCAGGACCCTGGGGACACCAGGCACAGGCTGCCCAGGGCTGGGAGTGATGGGGACACTGCAAAGCCCAGGAAGGATGTGCAGATGAGGAGAGAATTAGGACAAAATTTTCCAGACTGGAAAATCATACCACAGCTCCTTCTAGCTGAGCATCCCCACATCCTGGGGTATTTAGGATTTTACTAAGCTTGACATACAAACACCACTCCAGTTTTGCCATCCTGCTGCCCACTGGTTCACCGACCCATGGAGGGAGGCTGGTGGGTTTTATTTTAGTTTGTTCTACAAGAATTGACACCAGAAAGGTCAAGGAGCAGGTGGGCTAATCTGTAACTACTTGGCATTTTTACTCCTGTCTCAAAGCACCATGATAAAGTACCCTGAATGCAAACCTGCCTTGAAATGAATCACTGATTACTGCAGAGTGCAGGTAATTGAAGGAGGACACAACAGGATCTGGGTACAAAGAGAACAGTTGTTCTTTCACCACTTGTACCCCTTTTCCTTCCCCCTCAAATCTCAATAGGTCGTGTCTAATTGTTGACTGGCACATATTCCCCCTCACACTGGGTTATTACCAGACCATAGCGTGTGTGTCAGTCCTCAGAATTAGCATCAATAATTGGACCCTTTTAACAAGGTACACAACACATTTGAAATTAAATTGCATTCCATAAATCAGGTTAACCTTTTCAACATTTCTCTAAGAAAATTAATTACTCATATCAAGGCACACGACCTTTTCATGGTGCAGGGGATTAGCTTCCACATTTCTTTATTTTCCCTTCTGTCTGCTCCTCCCTCCCTCCTCTCCCCCAGCCCAGCCTTCTGCCTTCATTTAAAAACATCAGAGCCCAACCAGCATCAAGACTGAACTCATTGCTTCAGCTCTCACTCACAGCTTCCACCAAGTGCAATTTCATTGCTGCTCTCTTTTTCACTTCTTTTCTAACCAAGCTGCCCCTCTCCCCTCTTTCTGCCCAGGTACCAACATCTTTATCATCTGACTCTTGACCTTGGTTTGATGTTTGCTGGTAGTCTAGGGACTACGTGAAGGTCTCCATTTCCATCACCAGCAGCTGGCAATGTTTCTGTTTTTCTAGCCCTTAGAATAAAAACCAGCGTGGCTGGTTCCTTCTCAGAAGGAAAAATAGGAAAAATGCTTCATTGTGTTAAAAATTGCCAGAACTTTCTGTAACAGTTCCGTGGGGTTCATGGAAATAAATGTCAGAAGCACAGTGCCAGGTTGGGAACACCAGGAGAAAAGGACTCCTATTGAAGCAAGGATCAAAGGAAAATCAGGTGGGAAAACCCCAAACAGATAAAATCTCATCTCTCCTCACTTCATCCTGTTTGTAGCTTCCATGAAATTTGGGTTTATAAGCTTTCTTCTACGGTGAGTTCAAAAACTGGATTAGCAATCTCTCTAAATACCAAATCTCAGGTCTAATTGAGAGAATCAGAACAGAAAAGGCTTTGTTGGTTCTTTCTGAGGGAGCAGAACAAACCTGGGTGAAGTCCCTGTGCTCTCCCACAGCATCCCCAGGACACATCTTTACCCAGCTCCTTCCTCCCCACTTCCCCAGCAGCTCCAGGACCTTTATGGAAGAGATAAACAAAAGAAATGATCCCTCTGCAGGATGAACAAACATCCCAATGCCTTCTGGAGCAAACTCAAGTTTTTGTGGTGTTCTATCATCTTTGTGATTTGCTATTAAATCCCATTACTCTACAGACACTTTTCCTGCAGAAAATGCTCCAACAATAGAGGGGGGGAAAAAAAACCTCAGGACTGGAAGCACTCCTCAGACAGCAATATTTATGCTGATGCAAGACTCCAACAGTTCTGAAAAGTCAATAACTCAGAGGAAGAGCTTCTTGGCATCCATGCCCACTGTTTGCTCCTGTTACAACAGCTTTGGTAACACAACTTTCTCCTGTAGCTCTTCTCCAAGCCCGTGGAGCTTCAGCTGAGAAAAAAAACAAGGCTGAGAATTATAAACACAGCCCCAAGCAGGTCTGCACTCAGCAGAGCACCCAGGGGAGCTTTGTACAACATCCTCACTCCTGGATTCTTTATTTCCCATCCCCAGGTGCCTGCTCAGCACCCAACCACCCCAACACACACCAGAGCCCCCTCCTCAAGCTGCTGGAGACACTCAGACACCAGAAACCTACAGTCAGACACCAAGAACCTACAGTCAGACACCAGGAACCTACAGTCAGACACCAGAAACCTACAGTCAGACACCAAGAACCTACAGTCAGACACCAGAAACCTACAGTCAGACACCAGAAACCTACAGTCAGACACCAAGAACCTACAGTCAGACACCAGGAACCTACAGTCAGACACCAGAAACCTACAGTCAGACACCAGGAACCTACAGTCAGACACCAAGAACCTACAGCCAGACACCAAGAACCTACAGTCCTCATAAATATAAGCATTTATATCAAGTTCTTTAGCACTGTGATAAATCAGCTAAGGGCATCTCTGTCCTGGGTGTGTGGGTGCACAGGCTGGGAGGTCAGCTGCATGCTGAGTGATGCAGTTCAGTGGGTCAGATGGAACTAAAATTGGGAATTAAACACTTCTGGCTTCTGGTATTTACAGAATTTGTAGTTTTTCAGGTGTCAGTCCCACAGGCAGCCCAGTCCCAGGTATCAGCATTTCCTTACTCTGTGCTGCCTGCCTGGACCTGCAGCCCTGAGCTTTGCTGCTGTCAGTCCCATACCCACGAGTGATTTATGGAAGTCTCCTCAGAAGTCAAGAACATCTGGTTGGCTTTTTATTCCCTCAAATGGGATAATCTATGTAGTTTTACTATAGACTGTATTTCCCAGCTCTCCATTTCTTTAAATTGCTCTCTAAGTTGCTGAAGTCATCATCAGAAATGCTGGAGTCAGCTAGATTTGAAACATTTAAAATGATAGAAGACCATTTTCTTTGAGAAAGAACCTTTAAAAATTTAATTATTCTTTTTCTTTTCCCTATTTCTTTCCTTTTCTTTTAATGACGGAGTTGTTGAAACCTCCCATTAAAAGTCCCATAAAATAAGGCAGACAAATAGGAAAGCTTAGAGCAGAATGTGACAAAGATTTTCTTGAAAACATGAAGCATCTTCCTGATGATCTATTGCCTTTTCTCATGTAGGAGAAATATGAGGAGGAATGGGTTGCTTAGGGGGGTCTCCTGTGTTTTATGCTCAATACCTCATAACTAGGATGGCACCACACTACAGACTCCTTGGGACCAGACTAGCAGTGGTTTTGTGGTAGAATGTAAAAATATCAATAATCTAAGCACCATTAGCACAACTGCTTTAGGCTGTGCCAGGCAAAAATGTGCCCTGAGGGTGAGGGTGGTGAGAACTCTGAGCTTGTGTAGCCAAATCCTGGCCTCAAACTTCCTGAGAGAGGAGCCAAGACTTCTATAATTTGATAATTAACCAGCCTGTTTCAGATCAGTTGGTTTTGGAGCCCTAACTTCAAGACACCAAAGGCAAAGCATACTAAGGGTTAATTTTAAATGAGCAAACTAATATAACTTTTTTTCCCCTTGTAATGTGCTTAAGCTGTGTGTTTGTGCTTTTATTTCTGTGTACCCAGACACACATTAAAAAGATTGAGCATAATAAGTTAATTGTTTACCTAATCCCTAATGAAGATTGCTGTTTCCTCTTCAGAATTGCTGCTTGAAGATGCATTAAAGCTCTTTCTGAATTGGGGCTGGGAGGAGGCAGTGCTCAGAGGCAGCTTCTATCTCACTTCCACAAATCTCCTGGCAACACCTGGATCCTGTCCCTGCTCTGTCCTTTAGAGGCAGCTTCCCCAAACCAAAAAACAAAATAAAAAAAGTCTCCTCCAACTGCATCGGTGATGCAAGAGGACCACAGGGTCCCCTTGTCTGAACACTGCAGGGCTCAAGGATGTTTTTCTTGGATAACTTTGGTTTTATCCTTGCCTGATGTTTTGCTGGGTTTGGTCCTGCCAGGAGATTACCGTGTGTGCATAATTTAGGTAGGAATTTTCTGGGCAAGTGTGTGTGCTAAATGCTGTGGGTTTTTTGCTTTGCCATGAGCTGGTGTGGGGTTCTGGTGGCTCTTTTCTGTCTCTTCTTTCTATGAAAGCATTTAAGTTTTTACAATTGTTCTGAAGGCCTCGTTCTGCTCTTGGTTCTCAGGGACCAAGCTGCAGTGTAGGTTTGGCTGTCCTGAGCTTCCTGGCATTGATAATGATGACAGGTTTTGTTCAAGTGATTTTGTGTCAGTTCATCCGTCCTTGCCCTGCAGTTGCAATTATACTTTTTGATGCCATTGATTTGCAAAGATCTGAGGAAAATGCTTTCAACATCTTGGAGAGCAAAATGTGATCCATCATTCAGTTCATTTGGGGCAGTGACTCCTCTGCCTTGCTCCAAGCATTAAATCAGAAGTTTTGATTGTGAGTGACAGAGCCATGAAATTGTCTGGTTTACCAGATTATCTGGAGTCCCTTAAAGCCAAGAGTTAATACATAAACAAAACCAGGATGCCCATCCATCCATTCATGACAAAGCTGTGCAGATGACTGAGCAAAGAGTGTTAAATCAAAAAACAAACCAGTATCAAAAACAAGAGTGCAAATTTTCTTCTGACAGATTTTTGCTGTAAAGTTTCGTTTCTCTCGTTTCATTTATTCCAGATGTTGCTCCAGTAACTCATTCATCACAGCAAATGAAATAAATGAAAAATTAAAGCTATTGTTATCCAGCAATTCCATCAGTGGTTGTTTTTTGGGTTTTTTTTGGGTAGTTCTTTGCATATTTATAATGTTTCTTTGGGCTGCCTGTTCAATTAGAACAGATGGCTGATAGGTTACACAGCCTTACCTACTCCAGCAGACTGGGCAAGTGGCCATGCTGCCAGCAAATGAAATGGATTTCAAAAGAAGAACACATTGTAGGCATTGAAAGCTCTTTTCAATTGCTTATCATGTTTTTTCTTGTGGTCTTTTCTCCTGTGCTGTTCATTATCTCTTCTGGAATTTAAATGGCACATTTTATGGATGAGAGTTAACTGCATTTGCTAGACAGAACTGATGCATTCCCAGCCCCTCTTTGCATGAATATAGAGATGTAGGCAGAGATATGAATGCAAGTCACTCAGAATATTCTGAATGCTAGAATATTTCTTTTCCTTCTTTATTTAATTTGGCTGTTTAGAGTGAAAGGAACGCATTTAAATAACCAACCACAATATATATTCTGCTCTATTAATGGGGTTTTTTTCTAATTTCAGTTCTTCCTGCAGAACTGCTATAAATACTTTTACATAAGGATGCCTGAGAAGTAGGTCATAGCAAAAATTGCTAATATGTACTTTTGATAGAAGTCCTCCCAAAGTTCTGATTTCTTTCAGATTGTTTCAGAAAGCAAATCATGTGGAGATTAAGTTGGGATTTTCAAGGAAACCCATTTGAGAGTGGGGACCAGATGAAAGTTCCTCTCTTCCTTTTCACCTTCAGACACCTTTTGATCAGAGTCCAGCTCTCTTAGGAGGCAGGTGAAGATCCTGCAGGCTTGAGCCCTGTGAGAGCAGGGGCATCAGTCAAATACTTTTATTTTCTTAGGACAGTTTGCTTTTTGAAGCTAACGTGGTTTTGCAGATGCTCTTTCCAGAAGAGCTTCTTATTCAGGCTTCTCCTCTGGAGTGCACTGAGCACAGATGGAGTTGGTGAGCAGCAGAGCCCGAGTCCTTTTCACTTACAGAAAATCCACTTGCATCTTTCCTTAATACTTTGTTCTGTGCATAAATCTGCTTAATTGTCAGTGGAAGAAGCAGTGGGGAAAAAAGCTCTGCAGGCTGTTCAGCTGGCAGCATGAACCAGGAAAGTCAGGAGCAGTAATTTATTGCCCTGTGCACACAGCCATTCAAGGAGCTGTTTTCAGAGAGCAAACCTGGCTGGTGCACGGGGTGGTTTATTTCTTTCACCATATTGTGAGCTTGCCAGCAAGCTTGGGCTGGAGGAGCTGGCTGCTGGAGGCAGCCTTATCTTTTGCCACAGAGCCCTTCCATTTTTACACATTTTATGGAGTTGTCCAAATGAGGCTCTGTGTGTGACAGCCCTGTGGTGCCTGAGCCCAAGGGCTTCTCATCCTCTGCCTGGAACACACTGCAGGGCCCAACCCCTCCTGAAGCTTTCTGAAGAAAGAAATGTTCTGGAAACAACAGGTTTTTTCATAAGGGGGAGGGGAGAAAAGTATTTAAGTTGTCCTTACTAAATGTATAATAAAACAAAGTTCTAACCCAGCTTTGGCATAAAGCTAAGTAGAATTTTTGGCTTGGGCTTTGTACAGAGATTTTGGAATGCTGTGAACATGCTGAAGTTCCAGAGTTGGTTGGTGTGCACTGATGTGGATCAAAGCACAGTTTGCTGGCTGGATTTTGGCAAAATAATTTGAATTTTGCAAAGCTCTAGGCTTTTAAGCTCTTCCCCCAGGGCCTGGAAACTTCATCCTTTGAGACTCATGATGTTCAGTGCAACTCAGTTTGATTTTTTTTTTTTTTTCCTGAAGCAGTTTGAGGAACTTCAGACAATCATCACAGTGTGTGGACACTTATTTAAACTGAACAGAACTTTAAACTGTGAGAAGTTGCTTGGAAAAGCTCTCTTGAGGGGGCTGGGGGGGAAGGTTAATCTTAGAAGACAGACTAAAATATGCACTTTATTTTTTTTCAAGTTCTTTGTGGACTTCTTAGTACTTTCCATGGTAAGGAAATGCTTGTATATGGTCGGACCTGATTAGAAAATATGGGCTGTGAAAACTTATGTACCTGTCTTCAGATGGTGAGTTACACAAATAATCAAATGAAGCTTCAGTTTCTCTTTAAGGTAATGTGTGTATTTAACTGCTTTGCTCCAAGATGGTTAATAAAATAAATATGCCTGGAGGACTTCCAAAAGGATAATAAGGCTGGCATGGATTAAGACACTTGTGTTTAATAAATCTGGAAGCACTGCATAAAGGAGAAAAGGGAAAACATAATGCAAACAGTGTATACTGAAAATGTATTGTGACAGCACAAATATACTGGCTGGGAGGTGGGAGCCTTAAGTTGATGAAATATCAGTAGAAGAAACCAATAGGAAAAAGCTCTTGGCAGTGTTGGAATTCTCTGAGCAGGAGCTCTTGGTGATTTGGGGAAGGTTCCTCCTTGGTGCAAGGTTCTGGGCAGCCCAGTTGTGCAGTGGGTGCTCTGGCAATAGAGTGGGTGAAGAGATTTGGTGCTTAATTACTGCTCTGCCTGCTGTTAATTCTTAATAAACCCAGCAATAAATGGAAGATGATCTATTCCTGCCAGGCTTCCAGTGTTTATCATTAATAGGGAATGAACTGACAAAAGGTTAAGTGCTTCTTTCCCCTCCTGTAGTGAGGAAAAACTCCATTTCCTTAACTTAATAGATTGCTGTCACTGTAACAGGGATGGAGTTTCTGCTGGGGAGTTAAGGAAAATCACTTGGTTCCTTTACTATATACAGCAAAAAAGAAAAGCTGCACAGGGAGTGCTCTGTGTGGACAGAAATGCTGCATTTTGGAGGCTGAGATGAAATCAGCATTCTGAAGGTGGCTGTTTAAGTGCAATCAGTGTACTGCAGGTGTTCAGCAGCTTCGGTGCATGGAGTGGAGGTGAAATGGGCTGCCTGGCTTCTGCTCTTTTTTGGGTTTTTGCTCATATTTTACATTCAGTGACACCTGTGACCATCACCAGTATTGAGGACAAAAGCCCTTGTATACTTCATCGTTAGAGTAAATTATCCTGGCTAAGACAAGGGAAATTTTGAATTTTCCTGATGAAGCTGCAACATCAGCAGTTTGAGTTCCTTTTGGTATTTTTTTGGATGGCAAAGTGTGAGGTCCAGCACCTGGTTGGGAGACTTGATGGTGAATAAAGCTCTGGTGGGATGGTGTCCCCAGCTCATTGCAATCAGGGGAAATCCTTCCAGGTGTGGCTGGAGAGGGAGATGGAGACCCAGAAGGAGCAAACAGGATTCAGCACAGCAACAGAAATGCCCAAACATCTGTGGGTGCTTCACTGAGCTCTCAGCAAGCTACAGGGCTCTGGTGGTTGTGGGACACTTGAACCCTACAGGGAAAGGGGAATGGGAATTTTAAAGATGGAATGGGTTCTTCCCAACCTGATTCTCTGTTTCTGGAGAACAGAGAGCTCTCTCTTTGTAAAATATTCATAGACAGCTGCTCTATAGCATTTATCCCAGTGTTACTTAAATCTTGAGCTAGTCTATAATTAAAGCATTTATGTTTCAGATGCTTAACAGGGTGTTTTAAATGTTTAGGTCTTGTAAAGGATGTTTATGGTTAGCTAATTAAACCAGCAGAGTTCAGCTTGGTCTCAAAAGGAGTCCAAAGGATGAGAAATCCCATTCCCTGATAGTTTGAGAGCAGCTGATGCCAAAGGGTTCCGTGCTCATCCCTTCCCCAGGGCTGGGAAGAACCAAACCCCAAACCCCAGGGTGCTGGGGAAATCACAAGAACTGGAGAGGAAACCCAAAACCAAACCGGGTGTTGGTGGATTAGAGCTCAGTCTCCAAGCACAGTTAAAGGGGGGATTTCTTCCTTTTTTCCCTGAAGGCAAAGCACTCAGGGTTCTTTGTGGTTTGTAAGGCTCTTGGTTGTGCTCAAAATGATATTAGGAATGTGTAAGTGCTCACTGGTTGACTCTCTGTTTTTACTGTAGGTTTTACTACCCAGTGCAGCATCCTCTACTCAATGAGCCCTGGTGATGGGCTGGAGCTCTAAAATTCCTGGTGGTGATCAGGGTGTAGTTCAGTCAACGTTTCCCCCAGGAGGCTGTGAGGATGCCCTGTACACACTTTGCAGGGGCCAGATGGTTCCTACATGTGCCAAATGTCACATTGAAATTCATGCAGCATCTTTGCTGCTAACCAGCACGTTTTAGTGACTGTAAATCAGTACAAGCCCAAATTGCTTCAGAAAAATTTCGAGCACTTTAATATAATTGTTCCCAGTCCAGCTCAAGTAGGGTTTGTTTTTGTTCATTTCAGGAACCATCTGTGCTTTTAAAACATGGCTCCAGAGCAATAAAAATAGCTCCAGGAAGCAGCGTGAAGGAATAACAGGGGTTAAATTGGGTTAAATTCACTTTACAATATGAAAACTGTTAGAATCCCTCTCTTCAATTCCTCCTTAAAGTGGAATCCATTGCCACCCTGGATGGTGCTGGGTCACCACCCACACCCCCTGTTTGCTTCAATTAATTGTGCAGAGAGAAGAGAAGAGAAGAGAAGAGAAGAGAAGAGAAGAGAAGAGAAGAGAAGAGAAGAGAAGAGAAGAGAAGAGAAGAGAGAAGAGAAGAGAAGAGAAGAGAAGAGAAGAGAAGAGAGAGAAGAGAAGAGAAGAGAAGAGAAGAGAAGAGAAGAGAAGAGAAGAGAAGAAGAGAAGAGAGAAGAGGAGAGGAGAGGAGAGGAGAGGAGAGAAGAGGAGAGGAGAGAAGAGGAGAGGAGAGGAGAGGAGAGGAGTTTTGGTCACAGGACAGGCAGCCTGGGCTCGTTTGTGGGGCTGCTTTTTGGGGGAGCTGAGCCCCATGGGGATGCTTCAGCCCTAAAACATCTGGATTGAAGAATGGAAGTGGGATGGGATAGAGCCCCAGGAACACCCCTGGGCCAGGGCAGAAGCTCTGCCAGGGTCATGAAGTGCAGGGAGAGGGATTCTGGGAGCAATGCAATTCAGATTTGATGTGATTCAGCTCCTGAAATTCATTGAGCTGGCATGTCTAAATCTGAACAATTTTACCTGGATCTATGCAAATTTATGGCATAATATGGCATGGAAATGTATGTTGGAAATGTATGTAAATGTTGTCAATTATTGTAAAGCAAAGGAGCACAGAGATGGAATATTCCATAAAACGTTTTATACAGCATTTTTTAAATTCCTAAAAAAGAAAACCTGAGAAATATCAAATGAACTGGAATTGAATTTGGATGTTCCAAGCCCATTACAGGGGGACATTTTCTTTAAATTGCTTATTAATCTAACCTTGCCATACAGATTTTCAAGAGCATACTTTTCTTCACTGTAACATTACACCTTTACAAATCAGGGAAATGTCAAGCCTTGATTTACTGACAAAGCAGACAACTGACATAATTTATCTCACTTGAGATCAGTTCATCAAACTTAGGAACATCTTGGCTGCTGTAAAACCCAGGGATTGGATACAATCCCGCCCGCTTAAAATGCAAAGGATAACCTACACTTTTAAAATGCTGTAAAAAGAACAAGAAGTGATGCCAGGATGAAAATTTATGAGGCATGGAGCTGGGATCTGAATTTAGCATTTGCTATGTAGTGAAGTGTTGTTACTATCTTGTTTGCACAGTTGAGGAGCAGTGTTAATGGAGAGGCAGAGCAGGAGGGCTGAGCCCTTAGCATTCAGCTCCTGTGCCTGCTCTGACCTGATGCTATATAGGAATTTTTTAACATTCAGCCTTGATTTAATGGAACATTGTTTGATACCAGTGGTTTCTTGTCAGTGAAGCTCTGATTAGAGCAGCAGATGTTTTTGCAGGCTGAGTGCTTTGGTGCATCCCAATGCAGAGTTAAACCCAGGAAAACGCAGAAGGAAGTGGAAGGGTCTTGTTTGGTATCAACTGCTTTGATAATATTAACATGGAATTAGGTTTTTCACCTTCTAGCAAAAGATGTCCTATTTGATGTACCAAGATTGTAAGGTTTTTGGGAGTGTCAGGTTTGGTTTGTGTGTTTGCACAGTGCTTGGCACAAGGTGTAGGATGTGGCTGCTTCTGCACTTCTCATCCCCAGTCTGTCAGCATTGTCAGATTTTTCATGGAATATTAAAATACAAAGCTTTGGATTGTAGCTTTTCCCTGTGACCTCCAGGTACCCAGATAAATGGCCATCTTGAGCTGATTTCTCCCAATTTGCACAAGTGTTGTACAAAACAAAGTAACTGCTGGGTGAGCCAGGGTTCTTGTATCCCAGAACAACTTTGGTGAACATTTTGCTCTTAATTTTTCGTGGTGAAGCTATCAACTGGTGTGTCAGAAGTCAGGCTGACACAAAACCTGATCCAAGGATAAACTGAACCTCAGTCTCGATGTGGAGCTGAGAAACCTTCCTCAGGATTTTGAACCCTAAATGTGCTCTGATCTTTTTGCAGCCTGAAAAGAGCAGGGCTGGGAGTGTTGGGAGGGTCGTGCAGCAGTGGTGGCACAAAGCACTTGTGAAAAAAGGCTCTGCAGGTTATGAGGAAAAGTATAACTTAGGTTAACATTTATCTTAACTGTCATCGTTGTTTGTAACACTAAATCTTTCTCATAAATAAGTGGAGAAATCTCCGCTTCCAAGTGAAAAATTCATGCTCCAGTTAAACCTCAATTATATTTCCAAACAATATTTATCAGATTTTCTAATGTGTGCTTAGTGCAGTTCAATTTTGTGCTATCAGTCAAAAGTGGCAGGGCTGGGAAGTGGGGGCTGAAAGGTGTTTTGGTGTTTTTCATCTGGGAAATGGAGTGTGCAGCGAGTGCTGCCAGTGCCAGGGCAGTGCAAGAGGCTTGGGTCCATTTTTAATGGAATATCAGTGTATAAAAAGAAATAAAAATAAACCCCACTGCATTGTTTCTCCTTGCAGAACAAGGGAAGCTGATAGGAATTCTTAAAAGCTATTTTCTAGGGGCCTGAAATGTGAAGCTGTGGTTTCAGTCTGGAAGGCTGGGTAGAAAAAATAAAATAAAAAAAAATGAGTGCCTTTGGGATTTCACAGGTCTGTGGATTTATTTCCCCTAATCTTTTCTCTACAGCTATTTACCACAAGTGTGCAGGTGAGAATTGAAGCCATGTCCATAGGTACACATTAAGTAATGATTTAAGATTTTTTCAACTCTTTAAGATTAATTCAACTCCTGCTTACAGCTTCATTGCAGAATTGTTGATTAGAAATTAATGTTTCTTGTTCATATAAATTCAATCATGGAAAACAGTATTTATGTCTAATGCTACCACTTAGGATGAGAATAATAAAATTCTTGATCTGAATGGGAATGAAATGTGTGCTTAAGGCAACAACTTGTATGTGCTGAGCAGAACCCTCACAAAGTTTTTGGAGGAACCTTGGGGACTGAGCCAGCTGGGTCCTTCCTTCCTTCCTTCCTTCCTTCCTTCCTTCCTTCCTTCTTCCTTCCTTCCTTCCTTCCTTCCTTCCTTCCTTCCTTCCTTCCTTCCTTCCTTCCTTCCTTCTTCCTTCCTTCCTTCCTTCCTTCCTTCCTTCCTTCCTTCCTTCCTTCCTTCCTTCCTTCTTCCTTCCTTCCTTCCTTCCTTCCTTCCTTCCTTCCTTCCTTCCTTCCTTCCTTCCTTCCTTCCTTCCTTCCTTCCTTCCTTCCTTCCTTCCTTCCTTCCTTCCTTCCTTCCTTCTTCCTTCCTTCCTTCCTTCCTTCCTTCCTTCCTTCCTTCCTTCCTTCCTTCCTTCCTTCCTTCCTTCCTTCCTTCCTTCCTTCCTTCCTTCCTTCCTTCCTTCCTTCCTTCCTTCCTTCCTTCCTTCCTTCCTTCCTTCCTTCCTTCCTTCCTTCCTTCCTTCCTTCCTTCCTTCCTTCCTTCCCTTCCTTCCTTCTTCCTTCCTTCCTTCCTTCCTTCCTTCCTTCCTTCCTTCCTTCCTTCCTTCCCTTCCTTCCTTCCTTCCTTCCTTCCTTCCTTCCTTCCTTCCTTCCTTCCTTCCTTCCTTCCTTCCTTCCTTCCTTCCTTCCTTCCTTCCTTCCTTCCTTCCTTCCTTCCTTCCTTCCTTCCTTCCTTCCTTCCTTCCTTCCTTCCTTCCTTCCTTCCTTCCTTCCTTCCTTCCTTCCTTCCTTCCTTCCTTCCTTCCTTCCTTCCTTCCTTCCTTCCTTCCTTCCTTCCTTCCTTCCTTCCTTCCCTCCTTCCTTCCTTCCTTCCTCTCCTTCCTTCCCTCCTTCCTTCCTTCCTCTCCTTCCATCCACTCAGCCTTAGAGTTGCAGCTTTGAAGCCATTACTGCTTCTTCTATGAATGCAATAAAGTTGGTTTCTTCTCTTTGTCCTTGAAGATGAGTGCTAATTCTTGTCATCAGGAAAGGAATCCCGAATGTATTTCAGGCCCAGACAGAGGGAACTTTGTTTCAGCAGGGATTTTGCTCTGGGCCTGGATAAATCAGCTCCTTGGTGTTAATTTTACCTGAGGTTTCTGTGAGCAGAGATGATAGCTGAGTGAAAGGATAAATGGTGGGACACTTCTAAAAGTCTCTGAGCACAGTATTGTTAGTTCTGAGCTCAGATCTGTGCTTCAGAAAGGTGCATTTTGTAGAGAAGGAGGGGCTAAGACAAGCACTGAAAAAAATGAACGGTACCCAGAGAACAAATTCCAAGATTCCCATTTCAGATACGTATAAAGAGGGAAACTATAGCAGTATCATTCAAATGTGACAGCAGTCACTCCAACCTTTGCTATTATGGCACAAAATTACATGTTCTTGCCTGAGAAATAGGAAGGGCTGATAAGGAAGACAGCTGGGATTTGCTTTCTTATCTATATTTTACACACATGCTCTTTCATTTCCCTCCCAGTCCCCTCTGTTTTCAGGATCCAGGTTGGATTTTCAGAGCCTCTGCTTGGTTTGCATACAACGGGGCAGCTTTGTGCTGTGTAGTTTCTAAACCCCATGGATACTGCTGGAAAATTTCATTATTGAATGTGCTTTGCATGTGGCAACATTACAGGCAAAGTTCTGCCTGCAAAGAGGACTCCTGGTTCTAGGGGTGTCCCCAAAGCTCCTTTTCTGAGCTGTGGATACTGAGGAGAAGAAGTTTTTTGTTTTTTTTTTTTTAGTTTGTATGGCTTGAGTGCTCTGGAATTAATGGCAAGTGTGAGTTGCTACTAAAAACCTGATCAAAAGCACTTTAAATTAAACCCCTCCTGGGTAGGTGCTGGGGATTGCTGCTGATTTCACCCACCAGTGCAGCGAGGGAACTGGGTTTTATTTTCCTCTGGATTTTATGGACACAGTTTGAGGGTTTTCCCAGACTGCAGAGGGATATCTGAGCTTGGATGCTCAGGCTCCAGGGGAATGTAGGGAAGGTGATCTAAAATCTGCTCCCCAGGGGCTGCATTTGCTGCAATCTGGAGGGGAGAGATCCTTGGTCCTGAGCTGTCTGGGATTTAAAAGCAAATCAAGGTGTGGGACTGAACTGATGCATTAATAGAAAAGTTAATTGGCCTTCCCCAGAATGATTATCATGAACAAAATACAGCTGCTAAACTGCCAGAACCAATCTGTGAAGATGGTGTTTGGGGCTTTTTCTTTGTCTTTATTTATTTTTTTAATTTTTAAAATTTATTTATTTTTTATTCTGCTCATGACTACTTAGGAAGCAAGATACCGATTTTCTCTTGTAATGGTCTCTTCTGATTAACTCAGTGTGAACTCTACAGCTCAGACTGTGGAAACTGGTGAAGTCCCACTTAGAGGATGGCCATGCAGGTCCAATCTGTGCCCATGGGGAAGGAAACCAGACCTGACAAGCACTGGGGGCTGGCTGTGCAGATGAAGGGAAGCTTTCTGTGCCAAGTCAGTCCCATTAATCTTGGGGCTGTGACATGTCTGTGCTCTTATTGATTCCCCAGCAGGCTGTTCATCACCAGTCTCATCACGTTAGGAGCCAATATGGAGAAGGCACAGGGGGGAAATGGGGCTGGTGTGGTTTATCTTTAGGGCACAGGATGCTCGTAATCAATGGAACTTGGAGGAGAAGCCAGATGGATTGAGATATTTGATGAAAAGTGCCTCAAACTATGTGAAGTTCTACATTTTTTACAGGGAGAGAGGAGGGAATGTTGGTTTTGGTTTTGTTTGTGGTTTTTTTAATTTTTTTTTTAATTTTTTTTTTAAGACCAGCAGCTATCTTACCTGGACCTGATGCTCTGGGTGGTCCTGGGAGCCACAGCCCCCTGTGCCCAAACATTGGTTTGTCCCAGGCTGTGCCCGTGCAGGAGCCAGTCAGAGCTTCACATCCCCTCCAGGTGAGGTCAGTGACAGTTTGGATACTTTCTGTTCTTTCCTCTTTGCACTTTTTTGGTTTGTACCTGAAAAGGAAGATCACAACTTCCCCAAAAGAAGGCTCTGCCAGGGCAGGTGCTGAGCAATTCTCCTGCTCTGGTGAAATCCATAAAGTTTTCTCAATCTGTTGCCTACTCAAACTTTTCACAAATTATTCACAAAGTGTATTTTTCAGCAACTTAGTTATTTCTTCTCAATCAATAAGGAGCCATCAAGTAAAGCCCTACATACTAAGCTGTTTCCTTGTTCTTTAAGACACCTGCTCGGAATTAAAATAGCTCTTAGGCAAAGCTTAAACAATTAAAAGCTGAGTGCTTGGAAGATTTTTGCCATTCTGAACTGATCATGGTCCTGGGAAGGTTCCTGCCTCTGGCATCAGTGGATGAGAACTGTGTGTGGAGATAAGGACAGGAATGTATCTTTGCTTGATTGTGGCCTGAATGAAACCTTGGAGCTGCTGTTTATTTATTTACTATCACTTCATTTATCTTCTTGTCTGCTCTGCACTTCATGGAGCAGCTTTTGGCCAGGGAAGTGAGGACTGGGACAGGTCAGTCCCTGCCTGACCAAGCATCCTCTGGGGCTGCTGGTTAATATTGTTTATTCTCTGCAGAGAAATTCCACCTCAAATCTGACAGCTCTTTCCTTTACCAATTTCCTTAAGTGTCCTTAACATATCCCTTGTCCCCAGGAGCTCCTCTCTCCAGGTATTTTTTCCCCATCTCTGGAGCTCACAGTGCTCATCCCCTCCTGGCTCTCAGCAGAGCCCTTGGCTCTTTCCTGGCTCAGCATCCTGTGTCCTGGCTCTCCTGCCCAAGCTGAGCTCCAGGCACCTTTTCTGCTGTTTTGCTTCACTCCTGCTCCATTTGCTCCCCCAGAACCTTGAAGTAAAGCAGGGAGCCAGGCTGGAAGGGCCCTCACTCTGTGCTTTGAAGCTGTTGTTTCAAAGGAGCAAAACCCAACCACCACCAAAAAAAGCCAGCTGAAAAAGTCTGTGTGTATAGACACACATACACAGGTGTGTTTAGACACAAATCCAGCATTTTAACTTCGTGTTGTTGATGTGAAAGAGTAAAGCAGCTTCCATTTTTTTTTTAAATTAAATTGGTTGCCTGTTTTATGGCAATTGATCGTTCCAAGTTTCTGGATATCAAAGAGCTTTTTTCTACCTACAAAAAGTGGAGGAAAAAAAAATCTAATTTATTTTCTCCAGCTCATAAAAGGAAGCCCCTTTCCCTGTGGCAGAGCTCCTCAAGTCAGTTAATAAGCTGCTACAGCCAAACCTATTAGGAGGACTTTTAAGTGGTTGCCAGCATGGCTTAATTTGCAGATGCTCTGTGTCTTATCCTGCCCTCTGACAGCTTCAGGTTGAAGCCATTGCTGTCCTTTTAACTTCCAAATAATTACAATTAGTAGCCCAAGCTGTGTCTGATCAGGGACATGGTTGGGCATCATCAGTGTCACCAGACAAACACAGCAGTGCCAGGAGGGAAGGCTGGGGCACTTCCAGCATCCAGGGGCTGTGGGATGAGCCTGAACTGGGAGCAGGGACAGGTGGGAGATGGGCAGGGATGTGGGTAAGGATGTGGACAGGGATGTGGACAGGGATGTGGGTAAGGATGTGAGCAGGCAAATGAAGCAGCCAGAGGTCAGGGTGGCAGGGACAGGGGTTTTGCACCTCTGTGATCTGCAAAGCAGGAGCTGTGGAGCCTCTCCTGGCCTCAGATAGCAGTTTCTGTAGCCAGCTGCACTAAAGATGTTAAATATGAGATTAGGAAGTTTGTGACATGTTTTTTTTCCCCTCTTGTGTGGCCACGTGAGGAGCTGGAGTGCCCATGGAGCCTTCCCTCCAGCCCTGACCCTTGCAGAGTTTTGCGTCCATGCACACCCAGAAACCAAGACCCTTCTGCCCACCTGAGAGAAATGGCCCTGCCAGCCCCATCCAGTGTCAGAGCTACAATAGACAGCAGTGTAATTAATATATTTCTTTCCCAGATGTATTTCTTCTCTGTCACTTCTTATAAAGGAATGTCACTCACAAGGTGGGCAGAGCAGAAGTGGGATTCAGAATGTGTCATTAGAAGGCTTTTGACCTTGTGCTTGACAGGGTGTTATTACTGCTCATTGTGAGAGAACAGATGCAGTTGTACTGAAAAAGCAAAACTGCATTGAATTGACAGCACTTTAATTTTTCTTGATAGTAGCAAGAATTCTTATTTCCTATTTTATTTGCATTTTTATTACTGAGAAGCACGGTGCCTGAGTTACCTGGTGTTTTTATGTCACTGCTGCTCATCTAATCAGACTCTGATGGTCCAAATAGCAGCTGGACTATGAATATGTATCACTTGATTCATATGACAAACTTTTGGCAGAGGATGCTGAATAAACAGAGACTTCCTGCAGGTGGTGACCTGGATAGCAGCTGATGAAATGAAGTGTCCTGAAGTGGAACACTCCATCAACACACACGTTATCACCAAGAGGGGATTTTTCTATTGTCCAGATCCTTGCCTGGACCATAATATTGTCTGGTTTGGAGCTACAGCCTGGTGGTGAGGTGGGTTGTTCAAATCAAAGGTGCTGTTAGTTTTGAAAAATAACAAGATATGACATTCTTCAGCCAAGTGGTTCTGGTGGGCTTCAGAAAACACATGGGATTGGTTGACTTTTTCAAAGTTAGCTTACTTTAAAAAGGTTACAAAGATAGCTGATGCCTTCTGGCTGATTCCTACGTGGGAATATAATGCTGATCCATCAGAAAAGGCTGAGGAAATTGGAATTGCTTTGTCTAGGAAAGAGTGAGCAGAATGCTACTCATATGTGTAAAAAATACCAAAGCAAATAAAATGAAAAGCACAAAGTGCAGAGGAAGAAATTCTTTTGTCTGTTGGACAGGTCTAGAAGAAAGGAAAGGTTTAAATAGGTTTAAATATTATGGGAAAACTTCCCACTGACGAACCCAGTGAAGCAGGGGATTACTGTGTCTGGGATGTCTGCCACTGGAGGCTTGGGAAGAAGTCTGGACAGGGATCTGTATGAGCTGGAAGTGCTGCAGCCCTGGGTGACAGATGTCTCTGTGCTCCTGGGGTCCCCTCTGCCTGGGGCTGCTGTGTCTCTGATCTGCTTTGGCAGAGCTGCTCCAGCCAAAGGGGGTTCCTGGCAGTGGGTTTGGTGTACAATGGTTGCTCAGACCCACTGCAGTGTCTGGACCCCTTTTAAAGCTCTCTTCTCCTTTATCTTGAGTGCTTTCCTCCATAAAAATATGTAGCAGTGGAGTTATTTATAGTCATCATGTCTGCCCTACTGTGAAAGTCTGGCAGGAGTCAATAAAAATAGAAATACTTGTGATGCTTCTGGGCTACGTCAAGAAAAAATCTGAAAAGCAGGGAGGGGGATGGTGTGGATCAGCAGCTTGGGGAAGGGGTGAATCCCCCTTCTCCCAGTAGCACTTGGATCCAGATGGGAGAATCCACAGGAGCTGCACCCTGGCCGTTGGTTTCAATAAAGGGCAAGGGGATGAATTGCCTCAGCCTGTGATGCACAGGGGTTTGGATACATGATTGGACTGTCTCCTCTGGCCTTAAACTCTCTGAACCTGTGAACAATTCAATTTGCTGCTGATGGGAACAGCAGCACTGGCAGGTGATGTTCATCCTTGTGCCTCGAGGGTGTCTGGGCAGCTCCAGCCCCTTGGTCTCTTTGCTGCAATTATTTATATTTACAAAAAAAGTAAAGCGCCTGCAGCATTTTGCCTAAAATGGTAATAACCACCCTCAACAATGCAAAATACTTGCTTTTGATAAGATCATTTTAAAAGGTAAATGCTTATGATAATACAATTTATTCTTTATGGCTTGGGGGCAAGCTAAGATCTAAATGAAGCATGTCTTCCATTAGAACCCTACAGAAACAAACTAATAGGCTGCAAAGAGAACCATTTGTAATGTTACTATAATTCACATGATTCATTAAACAGAAATGGAAAATGATAGCATTTCCCCCTGAAAAAAAATCCTTATGGAATTACACGCTGAGATCACTTAGTTGAACTATTTTATTGACTAAGCATCTTGTTGTGCTGATGTGTAGATTAGATAGGCCTGCAGCCATTTATTTTTTTTTGTTGTTTTCTAAAATTAGAACTAATTTCTATTATGGGAATGCTGTCATGTGGCTTTGCCTCCAGTTCCAAGCCATGGGCAGGGGCTCTGGATGCAGCCTCAAGCAACGGGCACTACTGGGGTACTGGGAAATAGATTGCTGGTGTTCACTCTACCAGGTCATTAGGGGGGAAAAGTGGAGAAGGATTGAAGGTTTGAGTCAATAAAAGGCCCAGAAGCTGGGTTTGAGCAGCTAGAAATAAATAGATATATAATATATAGATATATAATAGATATATAGCAGCTAAAAATAAATAGAGATATGTTGTTTTCTCCTTAAGGAGGGGAACAAAGGAAAAGCAAGACCAAAGTATTTTGTCCCTCAAGGGGCCAGAACTGAGAAAAATACTGCAGGGGTAGAGAGAGTCTTGTCTAAAGAAGCCAGGGTGCCTTTCAGTGACACAAGGGTCAGAGGAGAAGATGCAAATAAGAAAAGGAGCAGGTAATGCTGTTTCCTGTGCTGCAAGCTTGGAGGTTCCTGCTTTGTGTTTGGGTCTTGCTGTGTGGTTAAGTTTGGGGAAGGGTTGATGAGTGGGAGTGAGTGGGAACTCTTCTGATTTTTGAACTCAGTATCTTTATTTTGTGTCCTGTTTCTTGTCATCAAACCCAAAATCAAATATGGTTTAAAAATGAGCATGAAGCAGTTTGGTTGTCATTGGCCAAAAATATGTTTGTTTGATACTGACCTTTGATTCACAGATTAACAGCAAAAATCAGTATGTGAATAAAAACAACAGGTCACAAGGACATTGGGACTAGAAAATAAACCAGACTTTGGCAGGAATCAGAGCTTCAGGTGTGTCCTTTTCTGAGGTTTTGGAGCTTTGCTTGGGAGATTGATTACAGGAAAAAAAAACTCAACAGTGTTCTGGCTGCTCCAGAAGGACAGGAGGACAGGTCTAGCATCCTTAGCTACTGGTGCTTAATGTGAAAGCAACAGAAGTACCAGCAGGATCAGGGTCCCATCTGGGAGAGAGTGTTAAAAAAACCAGGTTTTTGCAGAGGAGCTGCTGTAGGGATGGGATCAGAAGTGGGGAGGCTGTTCCAGCCCCTGGGGTTCCATCCCAGTCTGGCTGTGCTGGCTCTGGAAAAGAACCCTGAGCTGTCAGAGCTCTGTGCCTGGGTTGCTTTCCAGGTGATTCACATCTTCAGGATGTGGAGAAGTTTCTTTTGACATGCAGACTCAGCCCTCCAAAGAATGTCACCCCTGATGAATGTCAGGAAGCAGAATGTGCCATTTAGGGGAGCAGCCCATGGAGCAGCTTTTAATGCTGATTTTTTGACAGCCTTCGTGTTTGGCCTTGACATGCTGCAGGGTAGACTGTCTTCCACTGGCCATTTATCAGAGGTATCACAGGTCAGAAAAAGACATTAAAAGCTCTTCTAAATGAGTCGAGGATGACCTCAGACTGGATTAATTTATTTGGGAGGATTTAGCAATCTGACAATCTCGCATTCATCAGTGTGAGAGGTACAAGGGGTTGCATCTAATGCTGATGGAGGATGCCAGAATGGACAGAACAACCTGGCACTTGCATGGGGAAACAGAATACTTGTTTATATAAACATCTCTTCCCTCTTTTACAACGTGTTGTGTGGCAAAAAGAAAAATACCAGCAGCCTGGGATAACCTCCCAGATCTCTGCAGTTACCTGGTAATTCCAGAGAAGTCCACATTCCCACCCCATGCAGCAGAGGAAAGCTGGAGCTGCAGTAATGGGAGGTAACTCCTCTGCCAGTGTCATTTACATTTTGCTTTATTAGACAAAAGTCAAGTAATTAATCAGTTGATTGCTTAATTCAAAATTCAGTCAGTTGCAATTTAGGCTTCATCACTATGCTTTCCACATGATGAAATCTGATAAATTTGATTCTTCTTTGCTTGCCTGGCTATGAATAAATAAAGCAAGTCTGGGGAAAAGACAAGCCAGAAGCTTCAGGTTTTTGTCTGTGAGGAGAAATGGGAACATTGGGCTGTGAACAAAATTCCCCAGGGAGATTTTTTTTTTTTAGCCAACCCACTTGGATTTCAGGAAGAGCACCCAGTGCTGTGCAGTCAGGAACCCTGAGCCTTTGGAGCTTCCACTTCAGCTGAGCTGGGGTGGTTTTAACCTTGGTCTGATCCTGGATTTCCAAGTGGATGAAGCTTGCCTGGTGTAGGTAAAATCCCATAAACTGTGAAATACCTCAGGCCCCATCCTCGGTTCTGCAAGAAGGATGCAGAACTCTCACTCTGCCAGGGACGGCTCCTGTGCACAATATTTTCTGCTCACTGTGCCAGCACCCAGAAGTGCAGGACACAAAATATTTTGTCCAAGTGGGTCCCTTGCAGTCTGAGAGCAGATATGGGGAGGGGGGGAAGGTGCTGAGTCCCTTCCCCAGGGGGGATGCTCTGCACGGGAGGTACCTGAGGGCTCTGAATCTGCCTCTGAGCAGCCCCGGAGCAAGAGCTGAACAGGAGAGAATTAAACTCCTGCTTTTGAGAGAACTGAAGCACAAGTACAAAGAAAGAATAAGCAAATGTATTCAGAGATGCTTACTTCCCCGTGAAGAATATTCATTCAGCGCTCTCCTTACCTGCAGAATAATATATATAAAAAAAACCCCTAAATCTGTACTCTCTCCTGGCTTTCCCACTGTAAGCTATGAAAGAAGCTGTCACTTTCTATTGTCTAAACAATTTACAGCTGCCTTAAGGAGGGTGTCTCTCAGCAATCTTGACATCTTGGCTTGATCATAAATTCCCAGCTCTTGTTGAAGGAAATGCTTTTCCCTTTAGATAAGCACAAAATGAAAAGCTCCCCTGGTTAGAGAGCCAGGGGAGGGCTCTGGCTGCAAGTGAAGAGCTGAGCTCTGCAGGGCCAGGGGATCAGGAGCCTTCTCACCTTCACCCCCCTGCCAGGGGCACTCAGAAGTGCTGCTTTTACCAGCAAGGGTTTTATGACCAACTTGTGTTACTTTAAGGAACTCTCTGCAGTGGAATCGTAATCTGGTAAACCTGGAGTCCATGAAATGAGATTTTCAGTTCTGTGAGTTAGCAATAGGTATGATACATTAAGGCAGATTTGCTCCCTGCATGAGGGAGATTTTGATGAGAAATCTGATAAATTAACCACAAAGGTTTCTGGTACAGAGCACAGCTCGCCTGCTGACCCACTGTCCTCATTTCACTTTTTCAGCTGCTTGCTGGGTTTGAATGAGTGCTCCACAAATAAAATTATTCACAGCATTACTTGTACTTTTCAACAGCAAAAGGTTGTAGAATTTCTTCTTGCAGGAGACAGGGAGGTTGTAAGAAGGATGAAACCACAAGGATTTGTCATTCCAGGGATCGGAGGTGGCTCTGGAGCATCTCTCTGTGACACCTGGAACATCTTGGCACTGGGTGTGCAATTCATCCTGCAACCTGCCCCAAATCCAGGCTGTGCTGGGAGGCAGTGGAGTGTTCCAGAGGCCATAGAAATGCCCAAGTTTTGCTACCAGGAGCAGGGATTTGCTCATCTTCCTGAAAAGGGGCAGTAAGGGCAGAGGTAATGACTCTGTGCAGCTGGGTGTGTGTGGCACTGACACAAATAGCCAACTGCTGCAGGTCCTTGGATTTCCATTTATTGGCCCTAGCTTGCTGCACTTACATTTATTCGAAGATTTTAATGAGATATAATTGAAAAGGACTTATGCAAAATCTGCATATTGATTTGACATTTAAGTATATGATGAAGTAAAAGCTGCTGAGGTCATCACTTGACTAAATTGGCTTAATGAATGCTGATTACATTGTACATGTTAATTTAATTTACTGAGATCTTTATCTTCTGAATTGGTTATCACCTTCTGTTCAATTATTGATTAGGATATGGGAAGCTGCCAGTCCTGAGCTGACAGGTCAGTGCATCCTGCCCGCTGAATCCCTGGCTGAGCAGGAGCCTCCAGCATGTGCCCTTTTCTGTGTCTGGCTGCCAGAACAGAGCCCTTTCCCCTCCACTGGTGGCAAAAGTCACTTCAGAACAAGGCAAGCCTGATGTGAGAGTCAGATCCTCAGATTCCCATGGGAAATGCCCATGTTCCTATGTGGTGGAAATGCTCGTCTTACCGGGGAGCAAAGTGTATGTAAGGAGATGCCTCTCCTGATATTTTGAGATCTCTGGCTTGCAGACTGAAAATCTTCCTGTGGAAGTGTGTGAAGAGAATAAAATTGCCTCCACCAAAAGTCTGCGGGGAACTTAAGTCAGAAAGAGAACAGAAAGAGACCAGAACTGCTCTGAGTGTGCCCTGTGTGCTGCTCCATGGAGTGATGGGATGATGAGGCTTGAGCTTTGCTGGCTGAGCCATTTTTGGGCGGTGGGAGCTGAGGGGGGAGCTTTATCCCTTCAACCTTCTCTATTCCAGAGTTTCCACCACCCTGGGATGGCAGAACCAGCACCAAACCCACAGCTTGGGGGTGTCCTGAGGTCCCTGCCCACTGCCCAGAGGATGGAGAGACTCAGTGTTGTCTGTGGAGAGAGCTGCTCCCCAGGGAGCCAACTTCCATATGGAATGTGTTCCAGTGGCATATGTCATTAATCCTGCACACTGAATTATTCAGCAGCTGAGAATAATGAATCATTGAACACAGCTCCCTGTTCCTCGACCAGCAACCCCAGACAGCATTCCCAGGGGGAATGCTCCAGCTTTCTGGCTGCCTCTGCCGAAGCCCTGAGCCTGGGAATTCTTTAGGACCACTTGGGGCTGAATGAGCAGCATCTTCCACCTCCCTGCACACAACCTCAGGCAACTCTGGCTCAGAAAACTCCCCCAGACATGGAGCTGCAGAGTCTCCCGAGGGAGCAGCAAAAGGATCATAGCCCTGAAAAAAATCTGTTCTCTGTACTCCTGGACTTATGGCACTGGCTGAAAAATACAAATATCCTCCTGGGAGGCAGGCAGGGGGATGCCTGAGGAGCATTTGACAAAGAGGAGACACAGCCTGGGCCGAGCATCCCCCAGCAGAGTGAGAACCCTGAGATATTAACATGGAAATAGAGGGTTTCTGTGGCAGCCCACTGCCCAGGCTGTGTGCAGCTGGGTAATATTATCCTAGATGTGTAAAAACTATAATCTGGCTACCTCAGGGGAAAATTACCATCCACTTGTCTTCAAATCACATCCCTGATGGGGCTGCTGACAGCTGGACCTCGTTCAACTTAAACACTGCATGACCTCTGTGTTTGGCCCTCCTTCCTTTCTTGATTCTGCTCCCAATGCTCTTACAAGTGCTTCAAATTCAAATTAATTTCAGTAACATTAAAAACATTGTTGAAAAAATTCTGTCAGTCGAGTTAATTTCCTGGTTCTTTGCTCAGCTCCCCCAAACACCAATTGTTTACCTGTCACCAATTCCTGAGCATCAGATTTGGTCAGTGTAAGAAATGTTGGAGCTCTCTGGAGTGCTTGAAACAAAATATGAATAGAACTTGAAAATCTGTAAAGACCAATTCTCCCTGAGCTCCTCAGGATGCTGCTTTGACATAATGGTAACTAATAGGTCCCAGCAAGGACCAAAACCCCTGACCCTGCAGTCAAGGAGCTTGTCTGAAATGTACAGAAAAAACCACACAGAATGGGCGAGAGTTCATAGGAAATAACAAAATAAGTTTAAGTCCCAGTGCAACCCACTTAATGAACAAGTAAGCTAAAATCCATTGCAGCTGAATTGCTGACTTTGTCTGATGTTGTTCCCACAGAGCTCATTAAAGCTTTTTATGGAACATTGTTGCAGCCACACTTCCCCAAAGCTTTCCTCCTTGCTCCTTTCAGTTGCTGTTTTCATGTATTTTATTAATTCTTCTTTTTGTCTTTTCAATTTAAAGAAGAAAAATCACGGCTTAATAATGCAAATAGCTTAATAAGGGACAAGTGAAATATCTCGTTTCTTTTGAAGACCAGCTCTAGTATTTCATGTTTTAGCAGTGCAAATTCATCCTGGAAAGGAAAAATTCTCTTTGTTCCCAGCTTTGAGAACCTGGGCACTAAGGAGCACTCTCAGATGAAATCCTTCAGCACCAAATTCCCCAGTGAGTCAATAAACGCAGCCCCAGCCCCTTTGCTGAAACCTGAGGAGTTTTGCTTTGGGCAGCTGCATGGAAAAACCTCTGACCATGGCTCTGGAGGGGAGATTTTGCCAGGACAAGGTGGGTGTTGGTGCAGGATGTGCCCCCAAAACTGGGGAGTGTGAGGTGCTGGGGGTTCTGCTGCCTCTGAACCCCTCTGGCACTGCTTGGGACCTGCACTGCTTCTTAATCCCTCTCTGGCAAACTCTGTTAAGCCTCATTAATGCAAATTAACAGGTGATCTATTTTTTCCAGAGTCTCAGTCCCATCGCATGAGCTTACATTATAGAGCAACTTCAGATAAATCAATCTTCAGTCCTTCCTACACATTGATTTATGGCTTTTTCTGTTAGGGCCCTCCCAGTCCCCCTGGGCTCTGGTCCTCACTGCCTTGGCCCCTTCTGCAGCAGAAGGTGAAGCTCTGACATTACAACCCTGTCTCTAAACCAAAAATAATTGACCAGTTTCGAGATTTTTCCAAAAAGATGTAAAGTTTTACGTGCAGAAAGAAGCTAAGTGTTTGTAATGACCGATTTTAAGTGCTTTGCATCCCTTTCCTTTGAAGTCCGGCTTCCCCATTGCCTCAGGGCTATCTTGGGGACAAGAAGACTGAAGGAGGGCTCTGGAAATCATCATCACTTTAAAATGGCCTCATCTCCTGGGCTCTGACCAAGTAATTACATTTCAAACTTGAAATGAAATGTTGTTCTTGAAATGAGAATTTAAATGAATTAGCTGCCTCTATCAGCAGGCACTGAAGGGGCTATTTTAATTTGCAAGCAAGGTATAATCCTGGCTTGGCACAAACAGCTTAATTACAGCCAGATTTAACAATAAATAAAAACACAAGGGGAAGAGGAGAGCCTGGCCGAGGCAGCTCTGGGATTTAGGGTGTTTTACAAGTGTTTAAATTGCTTTCTAATTAATTTACTCTGACCTAATGGTGCCTGTTGAAGGAAGTCACTTGATCCCTTAGCTGAATGATGTCATTTCACTTTGAGGCTGTGAGGACACAGAGGTGGCTGCTCAGGAGCATCCTGTCCCATGGATGAGGTGAGGACTGTACTTAAAAAGCCAAAAAAGACTGCAGTTAAAAAGCCAAAACCAATTTCATCAACTTTCTACAACTGGTACGAAATCGTTGGGGAAATAGAATGGAACTTCCTGAAGAAGGAAATTCTCTTAGAAGTTGTATGTTGATAACCCTGCTAATTTTGCATCAACTATTTATGTAGCAGCCCCAAATGTCACATTTTGCAAAGCACAGGATTAGCTTTTTTTGTCCCATCAACAGTTTCCCAGTCACTGCAGTTAGCACAGGGCATGGGCCATGATGTGAAGACAGATGTGGATCTTAAACCTGATTATAAGCTGTAGCTGGCAAAAGAGGGAGTGATTTAATGAAGTTTTGATACAGCTCATCAGATACTGAAATGGGAAGATGCAATATTAATTTAGAAACACATTATCATTTCAATTGTAGTCATTCTGAAGGGTATTAATAATGGGGGAGCTTCTGGCAGTTTGGAGAGATGATGTATTATTCTAAAGGCAAAAATATTCTTCAGAATTATGTTTCATTTGACACCTAAACATCCAGCATATTCCTATTATCACTGTGTAATCAATTTTTTTTGCTGTGTCTTCCATGCTTACAAAACATCATCACTTGAGGCATTTCATGTGCTGTACTGGAGGCCTCTGAAGTGGGGAGGCAGGACAAGCTTAAAACATTGGGTTGACAACTTTTATCTTTTAATCCTCTGACTCTGGTGGATTTAAATGAGTTGGTTTGACAGGAGGATCTCCTCTTGCTGTCACGAGCAAAAGAAAGATGCAAATGTCATTTAAAACTCGTTCCATCTGTCTCAGATGATGACATTTGGTGCAGATGGCACTGACCAACATTACTCCAAAAGCTTTCATCCTTCCTGCACTGAAGTCCCAGGCTGTCAGGAGTCCTGTCACCCTGCATTTGAATTATCAGATCCTCCTGGGGTGAGGATGTGTCACCGAGGCCATTGGTGTCACCTCCTGCTGCTGCCACTGAAGGGCTTTGCTGGATCCCAGGCATCTTTGCATCCTGCTGGAGCTTTGCTGGAGCAGGCAGGTTCCCTCTGAAATTCCTGCTCATAACTGGAGCCCGAACAACCCCTTCATTAGCAGAGTCTCCTGGCAGTGGTGCACAAACAGATTTCCCGTGTAGAAGCAGAATCAGGGCAATATTTTGCCTTTTTGCTGTCCCACCCATTTAATCCATGGATCCTGGGAATCCTGGCTGACTGCAGGGCAGCTCCTTCCTAAAGCTTTGCATTGATTTCCAGCCTCCTGCACTCCTGTGCCTTGTGGCTGAGATGCTGAGCAGGATCCCAGGCTGGTCCTGAGCTGATCTGGGGGCTCTGTCTCCAGATCTGAGGGACTGTGAAGGAGGAAATCACCCCCAGGGCTTGGGATGCTTTGGGTCTGGGTGAGAAGGAAGTCAAGGTCTGAGCATGGCTTGGAGATCTGGCACTGTCTGTCCTAAGTATAAATAAAAAAAATTTGTTCTGATGGCTTTATGCAAAAGTTTGCAGGGGAAAGAGTTGGAGACAAATGTCCTTGCTCCATCATCTCCTGGGATGAGGAGAGCAGCAGGAGATTAAAAGGGCCAAGAGCTCTGACAGCAGGAACCTCATCCTATGTGTATTTTCATAATGAACAAGGATTTTGTCCTTTTTTGTGTGTCTGTGTAAAAAGTAACTGAGGGTGAGCAAAGAGAAATCAGCCACTTCAAACAAAGTAACTGAATTCTAATTTAAGGAAATATTTCAGCAAAGTGGATGTTTGGAAAAATAACTTCCTCACTTCTTCCTTGTTCCAAAGTGGGGCACAAAAGTGTGCTCAAGCCTCAGCTTTCCCAACAATTTTCCCTGCTGGGGAATGTGGGATAGCTGTCCTCCAAGTTCTTGCTTTGGCTCTTCAAATTTTGTATTTCAAATCTTTTGTATTTTTGGCTCCCAGAGAGGAAACCCTGGAGCCTGCCCATGCTGAAATGCCCAATTATTCAGTGAAATGCCCAATTATTCAGTGAATACCCAATTTTCAGGAGGCTCTGTGGCCATAGTGGTCTTGAGGACAGGCTACATCTTAGCTTTTGACATCTTCTCATTGAGTAAAATCCATACAAATAAATCCTCGTGCTAGACTGGTAGTTCCACAATAATTTAAACCAACAAAAGCCTCAGTTATCCCTCCAGTGCTCAGTGCCATGTGATAGGGAAAGATATATAATGAGACAATATTTTACTCTTCAGGCTCTGCCATTGGCAAATGCTTCCCAATGTGTTCTGTGAATTTATGATGCTGGTGGCAGACCTGCATGGCAATCCCTGTAATTAATCACTGGGTTTAACAAGGGGGAGCATTTCACTGGTCTGATTAGCACCAGGTGAAGTGATTAGCACCATCAATCAGGTGCAGGGAAGCACTGGGGTTGGCTTGGGGGAGAAAAACTTCTGTTTGGAAAGCAGCTCAGCTCCATGTGCTCCAGCTGAGCTTGGGAGAGGGGTCCCAGTGCAGGGGAAATGGTTTTAATAAAGGGAATAATTTAAAAGGATCTCAATTATGAAAGCAGGCTGTCAGGGTTTAACACAGGCCTGGCAATTAAACTGAGTACCAGACGCTCTCTATTAATCTCTCTCCTCCCTGATAAGAAAGGAGAGAGAATAAGAGAGAGACTGATGGGTTGGAAACTGAACTACACAACTTTAATGAAACAGTAATGATAAATGGGAAAAATTACTAAATATATACAAATATACAAGAAAATGGATACCACGTTCCTCCCCCCTTTCCCCCAATAGCTCTCACGTCACCCCCGAGGCTGCAGGGCAGCTCTGGGAAAGTCCAGGCTGGACTCCTGGAGTCGGCAGCAGTTGGGAGCTGGAGGCAGAACACACAGATATGGGCTGGGATGGATCAGGAGCACAGGCAGAGGAAGGGAGGGAATCCTCCCAGGATGCCGGGTGAAGGAAGGGAAGCAGGAAAGGCAGGAAGGGCAGGCAGCTGGAAGCTGGAAGTGTGGCTTGGCCCTTGTGATGCCTCAAATTGATACTGAGGATGACGTATATGGGATGGAATCCTCTGTTTGGTCAGTTCTGGCATCCATCTTGTCCCTTCCTCCCCAAAGGAGGCTGCAGGTGGGACCTCTTTATCCCTTCTGGAGGGTGAAAGTTTTCCTCAGAGCTGAGCAGTGTCCCTGGCTCCAGCAGTAACTCTGAACATCGAGTGTTGTCAGTCCTGGGAGCACACACTGTCTGAGAAACTTGCTGTTAATTTCAGCAGTGCAGCTGCTTACAGGAGACTTTAGCTAAAAGCAAAAGTACAAGACAGAAAATCACCTTTATCCTGGCCCGAACCAGGACACAGGCCCAGGATTTTTGAAGTCTGACATGGCCAAGTGGCTCATGTGCTGCTCCCAGATACCTGCACTTGCATATAAAGGAGTTGGCTGTCCCTGTCCCTCAGTGCCAGGTCCTTGTGAGGTCCCTCTTGTGTAGCTCTGCAGTCAGTATTGGAGCTTTCTGCTCTGTTCTGGTCCTTGGAATTCATCCTACAGCTACACATTGCATATATGGTTTTTAAATTACAGGTTAAGGCCCCTTTCTGTATCACACACACACCCACTTTGAGGATTTCAGTAGTTTTGGTTCACTGTATTATAATTGGGTAGCCCAGGGGAAATGGCTGTCAGAATTGATGGTCTCCAAGCAGGTTTTTGTTTCTGCTGGTGAATTTCCATGTCTCAGATGTTCATGGATTTATACATTTCCCATGGCACTGCATTTCCTTTCGTGAAATCTACTGATAAATTAGCATTGCAAGCAATGGGAAGGGACAGATTTTCTTTAACCAAGGTGATGCTTTCAGCCTTCAGAATTGATGAAAAGAACAATAGAACAACCTGAAAACAGTAAGAAATACCCTGAACTGCACTCACTCTCTTACCCTGTGGAGTTTTGACTTGTTCCCACCTCTGGTACCGGGGGTGGCTGCCAGGGAAGGTCCCAAATCACCCATGTGGGCCTCCCAGCTGGGCTGGTGGCTGAGGGTGACTGTCCTCTGGGATTCCCTGGTGTCTGGCAAGAGGGTTTTCATCTCTGGGTGACCAAAGTGGGAAGAAGTTTGTCCTGGTTGTGCTCTTTGGTGTGAGTTATGGATGCTCCAGCCTCTCACCACTTTTTCTCTGTCACCTTCAGAGTTTCCCCAGGGCAGTGGGCAAGGCAGGTGCCTGTGCAGTGTGACAACACAAGGGTTTGTTTCTCAGGCTGGAGTTTCATTAGTAATGCTTTCCCTTTGAACTGCAGCTACTGGTTGTTACTGGTCCCCTCTGGCCTCCCTCCCCACCTTACAAAGCAGAGCTCAGACGTGGATGGGGAGATTCACCCAGATTAAGGCAGGAAACACGTTTCCCTGGTACATCAGCATCCCAAGGCATCCTGATTCTCTCCATCAGTGAATCCTAAACCAAACAGTCTGGTGGCAGAAGGGATGGAGGAAATAGTTCTCAGCAGCTGGAAGCTGCCTGCTCAGGTTTCGTGTTTACTCAGTGTGTTTGCCTTTTCTGAGGGTAAGGCCAACCATTAATTCAGTCATTTGTGGGCCCAGCAAGACTGGGAAGATTTCAAAGGTTACTGCTCAGACAGCCCCAGCTCCCAGCTCTCTGGGATGTGCAACGTGAAATGGTGGAAATGGTGCAGGAGGAGGGAATGCCCTTTGGAAAAGGTTAAACTGCTGCCAGGTGATGAGGAGCTGGGGGATGAGAGGGAGCAGGGGGAGCTCTGTGCTCAGCACCAAGCTCCCTGGGCTGGGGGTGCAGGATTGGGGCTGCACCCTTCCTTTCAGCTCAGGGTTTCTTGGGGTGATGCTGCAGAATCCCCTCCAGCCCTCCTGTTTGGGCTTTAATTCTATCCCCTGGGTGAATGACCCCCTGGATGCATTTTTACACTGCTGTGCTCAGCTTCACCTTGTGCTTTCCCCACAGTATTGCAGAAATTCTGCATTTGGTTCTTTTGCTTGGTTCAGTTCTTGGTGGGAAATCAGGGCACAGACATCCTCTGGACAGCTGGAGGCAGCGAGAACAGAAGCTGATTTTAAATTATGAATAACTTATCCCATGGCACTGCAAACATCAGCCCTGGGTGTGCTCTGCCCTCCTGGGAGGTGCCAGCAGATCCTCCCTGGGGTTTGGCACTGAATTTACACCAGGTTGTCCTGACCAAGGGACCTGAGAGCCTGCCCAGGGCTGGCACAAGAAGGGGAGCTCACCAGGAAAGCCAAGAATTTGCAGCCCCATAAATGGGAGATGAGCTGGGCCCTGTTATTCACCCCCCAGCCCTGCTCTGGGATATCCTCAGGTCCCTTCTCTGCAGCTTGCAGGGGAAAAGGGAGCATCCTGCAGGATTTTCAGCCCCATTAAGCAGCACAGGGGCTGATGGACAGGAGCACAAGCTGGATGGTTCAGGAGCTCAATAGCCTGGGAGCAAGCACAAGAGAATTAGGCAGAATTTTAACAGAATTTAATAAAGAACCTGGTTGTTTTTCAAGTGGTAAAAGATTGGCACAGGTTACAGGAGGCACTGGGAATTTTTAGATTTAAATGGAGACACGTGTTGCACTTAAATAAAGAGGTGGAAAGAAAATGGGGGTTCAGAAACATCACAGGCTGAGGGTTTTGTCTCCTTTATTCCAACTCCTGGGCTAAGTCCCAGCGCCTCTGCACTTGGGGTTTATGGATTCTTGGATTTTCTTTTCCTTGTGAGGGGAACTCACCCAAAATAGGGGGAGGGCAGAAGAGCTCATGGGAGCCTGAGAAAGAGACTCTGAGCAGTCAGGGTTCTGTCAGTAGGGGTGGGAGTGCTCAATCAGCTCCCTCAGTGATGCACTTTAAGGCATTTTAGGGCATTTTAATGTAAATCTTGTTAGCTGCCTTTTCCAGATGGGCCAACATCTGAGGCCCAGCTTTGGTTCAGCTCAGGGCTCAGCACCCAGCACCTGGGTGTGAGGTGACTCCAGGTGTTAGAGGAGAGGTCCTGGGGCTGTAAAGTCCCAAGTGCTGCCCAGAGCCCCCCCCCTGTGTCCTTGGCACATCCAGGGAAAGGGGAGGGATGGGATGGAGCTGGAGTGACCCAAAGAACCTCACCCTTCCAATGCAGCTTTGCAGTCAGTTTAAACCTTCCCATTTCCCATGAGGTTTCTTTTCCTCTCTATGAAGTTTTCTTTGTTTTAAACCGAAATTTTTAATTGGAATCTTTATCAGATTAGTTTCCAAAGCTGGTATTGCTTTTTTTTTTTTTTTTTTTTTCCAATTATGTGTGTTCTTCCGGCAGCCTGCAGAAAACACAATATTTCTGCAAAGGTTTTGGGAAGTGTCTCCGAAATAAATTTTGATTAAAACTCTAAGAATGGAAACAGGAGAAGCGTGCTGTTGCAGGCAGTTTCCCCAAAGTAATCTGTTTTTATGAAAAATGAGAACATGTTCATTTGTGCCTCTTGCCCTCTGGGGCACAGAGCTCTCCTGGGCAGGAGGATGCTGCTGCTTCTCTGAGACAGAACACAGAATAATCCCAAATTTCCCTTCCTTATGACCCATTTGCTCCTGGTGTTCCCTGTGACAGGTTCCAGGCACAGTGTGAACCCAGCACTGCTGCACCCCAGGTCCCTTTATAAAAACCTCTCAGGGTCCTGCAGCCACTGCTTGGTGGCTTCCTCCCCATTCAGATCCCAAAATTGCTGTGGCTTTGATGGAACAGGACATTTATGGAGGAAAATTAAGCCTCCAGAAGATACAATAATTTAAATAATCAGACTTTTTTTTTTTCTTTCTTTTTTTTGTATGTAAAAGCATGAGAAATACAGCGTTCATTCCCTGTAAATTCCTCCAGGCCTGTGGCAGATGAAATCTTCTGAACCAAAGATTCTATTTTCATGCAAATATCCCCCAGTAATAAAACACCCAGGGAATAAAAACGACGGGAAAACCTCTGATGTAAAAGCAGAATTGTTTCCAGAGCAGGGCATTTCCCACAGAGCCTTACAGGGTAGGACATGGAAAAATCTTCCCCTTTCACAAGGCAGGAGGGAAAGGAGCAGCTGGAAGGCAGCCAAAGGCCCCCATCCCAGTTCTGAGGGTTGTCAAAATCCAAAATATTTAAGATTTAGTTAAAGCTGCCCCTGGGGATGTCCTGGGAATGTCCTGGCTGTCTGGATCTGGCTGACCCAATGTTCCTCAGCACCTTGGTCCTGCCCAGCACAGGAGGAGTCTCCCTGCCCATCCCCTTGGTTATTTCAGATCTGTCCCTCTGGCCAGGCTGTTGCAACATTTATCAGGTTTTTTTTTTCTTTCTGCTGGATCTTGGGCCTTACAAGTGTGGTTTTTAAACATTAGATGAAACTAAATTAATCATTGTATAAATTAATTACCCAAAATTACTTAGCCTCAGAGGCTGGAGCAGGGATGTGTGGAAGAGAAACCTAAATGCCAAAATTAAAATATCAATTAAATTTTACAAATAATAGATAATTACAGGACTTTTTTCTTTTTTTTTTTTTTTTATGTTCATATTAAATTGTAAGAAATTATTAGATATTTAACTGACATTTATCCAGATAGCCCACAGCAAGTTAGGTAGCAGTTACATGCTGTAATAAATGTCAGCATTTAAAAATTAATTGCTATGCTATCTAACTTGCTGTGGGCTGTCTCATTAAATATTAATGGGATGTCTAAAAATATGTTATGAGCTGAGAGGATTATTTGGTTGTGGGACAGCAGACTTAAAAGACCTAGAGGGGAAACATCTTTGAGCATCATCAGTTGATGGGGATGATGTCCTGGGGGGGCAGTGGGTTCCATGGAGCCAAACCTGGCTGCCAGCATCCCAGTGCATCCTTTGGTCATGCAGTGAGGGAAATCAACCCCTGCAGAGTCTGGTCACCTTTTCAGAAAGGGAATAATTTGTTTTTTCCCTCCCTAAAGGAGGAGCAGGAGCTGGAGGGGCCCTGGAGGTCCTGAGTGGTTTCCAGCCCTGGCCCAGGTTCTGCAGCTGCTGTGGTTTCAGTGAGTGCAGTGATTCTGGGGAAGGAAATCAGAAGTTAAGAGCTGGTTCTGCCTGATGTACCTTTTCTGTATGAATCTTTGAGGGTTTTGGAAGGGATGTTCCCACTGGATCTCTCCCTGACCACTGTCTCCCATCTGGTGCTCCCCATCTCCAGGGAAGGGGGGGTCTGGATGCAAGGAAGGTTTGGGCATGGCCCCTGCTGATCCCTTCCGTACCGAGGACGTGGTGGAGAAGTGTAGAGAAGAGCTGGAGACGAGGGAGAACCTGTCTGACACAAGTACTTGTATTTATTATTTACTTTGAGCAAAATATGTGCTAAGTGCTTTGCAGAGCAGACACATCAGAGCGTGCAGGGTGTTTGAAAAGCACTGGGAAGGAAGTCTTTGGCAGCTCTGCTACAAACTGAAGGGATATTTTTTGCTCTAACTCTGATTCCCCTGATGAATAATGCATGTTGCTCTCTCAGAAACACAGAGTAATCAGAAATACCCTGGGTCTGTGACAAACAGAGTGCACATTACTGTAATAGAGCTGAAAGGCCGTTCCCATTGACTCTCACTCTTTAAAGCTGGAGAAATGTGCAATGTGTTTTCCCAGTCAGCCACCACTTTACCTCTAATGCTTTGCTATTCTCTGTGCACCAATAAAGTGTTCAGGAGGCTTTGCAGGCAGAGGGGAGGATGCAGGGTTGGGATGTGGGATGGGGGATTCCTGAAGCTGAAACCATCTCCAGGAGTGCAGGTGCCTGGAGGGCTTGCCCTGGTTTTGTGGCCTCTGAGTCAAAATACACCAAGATGTGGATTTGCAGTCAAAGCATGGGAATTTTTGTCTTTGTTACAAGACAAAAATGTGTGTGGATTTGCAGCCAAAGCATGGGAATGGGGTTTGGGTGGATTTTTGAGAGGTGCTATCTCTGAACTGGAAATGGGACTGCTGGGGAAAAACTTCTCTTCCTTCCTGCAGGGAAGGTGACACAGTGTGCTTCCTCCTGGGTGACTGCTCTCCTCTTCAGCATTTGTCTGTTCCCTCTGTGATCCCTCTGGGCACCAGAATCTCCTCTGTGAACCCTGAGCAAGGTGTGATACCCCTGCTTGGAACCCCAGGTTCCCTGAGGAACACTGCCCAGGGTCACTGCAAGCTTGTTCCTGGTGCAACTTAAATCATGAGGTTTTGTTCCTTACCCTACTCCTTCAGCAAGCATTCTGGTTATTTATCAAAAGGGAAACTACAGCATTTTGCATTATTTTGCTGTTTTCATCTGCTGTTGGGCACCATGAGATGATGAGGATGCTTTCAGAGGTGTGTGGTGGGAATAGGAGGTAGCAGATATCATTCATTCTGTTTTATAGGCACCCTGAATGGATGGGGATGGGGGTTCCAGTCCCATAAACTTGTTCCAATGGAATTCCCAACTGATGCTTCTCATATGGAACTCAGGGACTTGCACATCCCTGAGCTGCAGTGAGGATCCTGGGGGAGTGAACTTTGTCAATTCCTACTTGGGAACTTCAGTTGTTACCTCGTACCTCTGGAGGTCACTGTAACAAAGACAAAAATCAGATTCTGGAAAGGTTTTTGTTTGGCTTTTTTACTCGGAGTTATTTTCTGTGTCACTGCACCTGTGAAATCTGATGGGTTCCTACAGATCTTTTAATCGATTCCTGCACGGAAAGGTCTTGATCCTGCAGGATCCTGATCCTTCTCATTAACCACAGCCACCATCACCTGCTTTTCCTGCCCAGTTGGAGGATTTTCCCACTGAGCAGAGATGGAGGATCCAGCCTGGCACTTTGCATCCTGCCTTTTGTAGCTGCTGATCTGGGAAACCCCTGAAAGCTCTGATCCACCCCTGGAGAGGAGGAGGTTTGGATTTATTTGGTGCTCTTTACACTGATGCCAGAACTGCAACATCCTTTCTTAAAAGACATAGTTTTAAATGGAAAAAAGATTTAAAGCAAATGAGCTCAGGATAGCACCTAATCACATCTCCAATCTGTTGTTAGCCACTGAAGTGTCAATTGGTCCTTCTTAATAAAGTAAAGAGGTGCTGACAAATTACAGTGTAATTTAACATCTGCTAATTGCCTTTTCTGTGTGCGGGAAACTAAGAAGGGGCCTGATTCTCCTTGCATTTAATCTCTCTAATGCTTCCTTACACTGCAGTGAGCTCCAGAAGGGCTTTAATGAACAGAGGAGCAGGAGCCACCCTGTGCCTGCTGCCCAGATGTCAACACTGGCTTCCAAAAGAGACTCAGACCTTCATTTTCTTGACAATATTCCTGGAGCCTTGGTTTTAATATGATTGTAGTGTCAAAGCACCCCTTGCACCCACAGTGGATTGCTGTATGAGAAGAAAATCCTAATTTTTGGTCGTTATGAAAAGATCTTGTTCCATGAAGAGCTGTGCACTGGTTCCTGTTCCCAGATCTACACCTGGTATTGGGATTCTCTGCTGTCTCGTGAGGCACAAGCTCTGACTGCAGCCTGGAGCTTTCAAAGCCTCCCTCCTTCCTCTGTCCTTTGCCTCTAGAAGGGTTGGAGTGCTGAGGATGGGGCTGCTCTTGTGTTTAAAACAGAACTTGAAAAATGATGTGTGATCTGAACTGGTTCCATGTCACTGGAGGAGACTGGGCAGCAGAAGCATCTGTGCAGCCACCACAGATCCACCTCCCTCCTTTTTCCTTTCCATAGCACCTCTCCCACATGCTGGAATTCCCATTAATGCTACTATTCCAACCTTTTTTTTGTTTGTTTGAAAGATGCTAAAGGAGTGATTTCCACAGGTCACTAGTAAACAAGTCCCAAGTCTGCAGACAAGGTGGGTGCTCAGAAGATCTCATCACCCATCTCACACCCAGACAATTGCAGTGTCAGTCAAAAGGAGTTATTCTGGGACTTTCTCTGAGAAATACAGATTTTTCATTCTGGTGATGAGCAGCATGACCTTCAGCTCTTAACACCCCAAAATCAGGTTTTTCTGAGCTTTCCCATGGATGTAAGCAGGCTGCAGGATAAAGCACAAGGGTTCCTCAGCATCTGAAGCTTGTGCTTTCCAGTTGTTTATCACCTGAAAAGCACAATGTCTGTTCCCTGATCTGTCAGAGAATAGACACTATTTTTTGTTTAATGGCTCAGCTTGACTTTTCAATGACTGGAATTTACATCGTGGGCTTTCAATCTTGTGAGTTAGTTCTTGGCCAAACTTCAGATGCCTTTGGTCTCTGTCCACGGGTTAACTGCTCTGAGGAGTCTCCAAATTGTTGGTATTGTTAAACAGACAACATTTTTCTTTTGATTAGACACCAGGGCTAGCACGGCTTGTCTGCTTTTCAGAATTATCTGAGCAGTTTTCTCAAGTGCTGGAAGTTTACCCTTGAATATGACAGATATAAAACATGTTTTCTGTGTCTGTGGATCTTTCAGGCAAGTGATTGATCTGCTACATTACTGCAAGCTTCAGCTTTGTCACCCTGGCACTTGCAGGCTGAGCTCTGTGCTCTGCAAGGGGATATGACTGAGTACAAACTTCCCAAGGACATCCCTAGGATGGAGCAATCACCAGTAGAAACCTGGGCATCATTTGCAAATAGATGAATTTGGTTTGTGTACTAATAAGCACAGAGTGTCCATAACAGGAATTGTTTACAAGGTCAGGAGGAAATAATTTTGCAACTTGAGTCGTGTCACTCAGCATCTGCAGGGTGTGTTCACTTTTCAGAGGTGCTACCAATCAGCTGGTTAAAAACCTCTGCTAATTTTATTTAAAGATCTGTAAGGACTTGCAGCAAATGCGTGAAGAATGCAGTGGGAGCTGCACTTTGTCCTTTTTCCTTAATTTTTGAAAATTAATGCAGAAATGTTAAAGCTCCATTGCAGAAGTAGAGCAGAGCATGGTCTGGTCATTCATTCTCTGGGGATGGGGATGATTCCAGATGATTTACTGGATTTTAAGGTTTTCCTCAGCCCTAAATATTGAGTCACATCCTTCAGTGGAAGGGGGAGCAGCAGACATTGAGATCTCCCTTGGTTTCCCTTGCAGTCACTACCTGCAGAAAAGAAGGAAAAAGCCTCAATAAGTCAAACAAAAAACTTAACACCTACTCAGTTAAGAAATGGTAAATAGCAATTATAACTTTAAAAGAATATATTTTTACTGTGGCATTTTGAAAATCACTTATTTGGGAATGAACAGTTAAAGAGGAACAAAACTTCGTGTATATTAATAAAAACAATTTTATACAGAAGAGAATAAAATCCTGCAGTACCAGCCTGGTGACCTGGGCAGAAGCAGACGTGGGGCCTCTGGTTAAAGCAGAACCTGGTCTCAGGGGGGCTGTAACATTAATTCAGGATTTGGGGTGTCCCCTCAGCCTCTGCTGGTGCTGTGCTGGGAGGAGGCATCAAACTCAGCTGGGTCTGAGCTGCCAGGCAAAGGGGGAGAAAAAAAAAAAAGTCCCTTGGCAGTTTGAGTGGCAGCTGTCAAATGTACAGCTGAGACCAATCTCTCTTTAATTTGCCTCAAGAGATTGAGAAATTCCATGGTGACATTTGGTTATGTCTCCAAAGGTGGCAGAGGTTTGGTTTTTTGGAGGCCACTTCTCTGAAGTGCCACAAAGTATTCAGTTCTTTTTTTTTTTTTTTTTTTGGCATCTTGTTGGAATACCAGGGAGAGAAAAACATAAAGAAAGGTCACTAGAAAAATTCAAGAAAGTGGCATTTGGCAGGTGTAAGAGTCAGGTGCAGTGCTGACCTTTACACTGCTGTGTATGAACTGCCCAGGGATGGGTTTGGGAGGACATCTCAGTGAAATCTGATTCGTATTTGTCAGCAGCTTTCCCCAAGGGGCTGTTGGCTGAGTAATGCCCAGGATGTGACACATCCCCCTTGTTGTGTGGCCAGTTTCTGGAGCTGATGAATTCCTTGAAACCAATGAATTACTTGAAATTGTACCAGGAATTGCAACCACTCAGAGGTATCTCCCAACTTCCTTGCCAGAAATGTCCATGAGGAGAAGCTCTCCATAAGGAGACTTTCCCTGGGAAACCTCTGCTTCTTGGTGCTGTCCCAGTCCTTCCCACAGAACCAGGGACTTTTCTGGCTCCTGCTGATGTCTTTGGGCTGGACCAGAACCCAAGGGGGCAGAGGGTTCTCCCATCTTGCTCCTGACATTGCCTCTTGCAGGGCTTTGCTTGCTCCCAGTTTGTTTGTTTGCTTCCAGAATAAGCTCACCAGTAACCTTTGGGGATGGATAACTGGAAAGAAAGCAACCCCCTTCTCTCCTATCAAGGGAGGGGTATTTCTGGATGGGATTATTCCCTGGTGCTCGTGTGCTGGCTGGCTGGGAGGAAGCTTGTTAAGAGGATTTTTCCTGAATTCTTCCAGCTCTCCCCATTACCCCTTTTTGATGTGAGCAGATCTGGTATGAGGACAAATGCACCTTCAGTGCTGAAGTGCCAGCATCTACTGAAATAATGAATTAAATTACTGCCACGAAGCTCGTTTCACCTGATGATGGGTGTGTTTAATTGTTTGACAGGTTTTGGTAGCAAGTGCAGCATTCAGGTGTCTGTAAATCCCTAGCATATGGTTCAGTGAACTGATCTTTATGTATTCGTGCCTTCTAAATGGCTTTGAATGCACATCTAACAAGAGCCTGGATTCAGCATAATAGGGGAGGTACAGCAAAAGGAGAAGGTTTCAATTGGCATCTAAAAGGCATCAGTTTCTCTATGGGATGACAGCGTGAAGGTGCCTCTTAGAATAACCCATGGAAAATGCAGGAGATGAGTTAAATGTGAACCCAGGAGGAAGGTCTTGAAGACACTGCTTGCAGCAAAAATCTGATCAATGGAGAACAGAAAGTGAAACAATGGCAAAGCCTGGCAGCTAAGTAGGTCAGCAGTTAACAAGACAGTGACTCATGCAGAGAGGGGGAGTTTAATTTTTAAACATGAAATCCCGAGTTTGCTTGAAACACAATGTGTAGCAGCTGGTCAAGTCAGATAAAAATATTCTATATTATTTTGTTCCACTGTTTGCAGTGTTTCACATTTACTTACACAATGCTTTAATAGCTTTTAACATCAAAGTCTTGATGAGAGATGAATTCTCTGTGTTGCTGCAGCTCCTGCATACCCAGCCCAGAGGAACCAGCAGCTGCTTGAACAATGCTGGAGCAGTGATGGAGTCTTCCCACTTGAATCTCTGAGTGTGGGATGCACTGATTTGCTGCTTGAATTGCTCTCTATTGTTCTTTGGATGCTGGACTAAAGTTTCTGGAAGGATGTCCTGGTCTGTGCTGTCTGCAGGAGCTGCTTTGCTCCCTTTGCACCAGCTGGATGGATGCCACAAACTCTTTTGTCTGCCCCGTGGATTTATGTGAAGTGGATGGAATCAATTTTCCAAGTTCTGTGTGTCCTATCTACTGGCTGATGCCCCATAAAAATGTGTGTTTGTGTGTATGAAAAGCAAGTTATACAACACCCTGGGAAAGCATCTGCCCTCTTGGTTTAATGGGTAAATCCTTTATGTCCCCTAAGGGATGTGCAAAGTGTAACTGAGGTGACATAACTCAGATCAATGCTTTCCTGCTGTATTTGTTATCTATGAACAGTCAATATTTTAATTCACTGCGTTCCTCCAAGAACAGCTCTGTGTTCACTCGAGCCCCACTTAAAACCTTTCCGTGGTTTTAATGAGGATTTTATCTTATGACTAATGGAGAAAGGTCTATAAGGCATATCTTAAAATCATTCAGCACTAAACCACTGTGTAATAATGGTGTCTCTGTAATATTTTTAACAGTGACACAAGGATCTTACCCTTGCTCCTCAGGTGTCAGCTCTGGATTCAGGTTACTGAGAGAGGAATTCCTGGTGGATCTGTCTGACCAGGGTCTGCACTTCTGGAACTCCCTGACCTGAGGAGCTGAGCTCTGCAGGGAGGGTTCCAGCCCAGGAGGAAGGTTTGATGCTGAAGGAGCCATTCAGCAGGCAAGGAATGGGAGAGGAATCAGGAGAATGTTGTGTACAAAACAGAGTAATTTTTGGGGGAAAAATCACAAACGATTTCGTATGCTTCTCACTTTCCCTTTTCTGATCAAACCCATCTGTCCTGTGTCAGCCACTCCATGGGCAGATGCCCTGTTTCTCTTCCTACACATGGCCATGCCAGACTGCCTCAAATCACAGGTTCCTTCTGGAAGGGATCTCTTCATTTCTTCTTCACCCTTGGGTGGCTGCTGCCTGGTGCCACTGCAGCTCCTCCTCAGGCTGCCAGGGAGGACGAGGCTCTGTCTGAGCTCTGGGATGTGTTCCCATTCCCTTCTGGGAGTTGTTTTTTGCAACTTTGTGCTTCTGGGCATTGGTCGAAAATAATGGAATGCCTGTGTATTTTTAGACAGAATGGGAATATTGGATTAATTAAGAATGTAAGTTCCAGGCTTCTTCTTTAGGTGTGAGCTCTTATTAATATTTATTAAAAACTATTACATATTAATACATTCATAATACGTAAGGTATGTGGCACTCTCAGGTTTAATTTTTTTTTTTTTCTAGAACACCACTGTAATTGGGAGGATGTTCTCTGTCCTTGCAGTTGAAAGAGTAATCATATGGATTTATTCTCCCAATGTTTATACAGGAGTTTTTTTGAGAAGCCTGGTTTTTAATCACCTTGCCAGTCTGTCAATAAAGGCTGTGGGCAATGCAATTTCAGCTACAAGGAGTTGTAGAAAGTGCAATCAGAACACTCAAGGAGCAAGTTCTGAATCAGATCAACCCCAGCACTTGGCTCTGGTGCTGAGGAATCTGAAGGAGTTGGGGGCTTGGATGCTCTGGAGGGGCCTGGGGGAGGTTTGGAGGAGGCTTTGGCCTCTTGTGTCACAGTTTTTCTGTGTGTTTGCACCAGTGTTTGGCCAAACTTCACCCAACTCCTTCCTCTGCAGTAATTAGGATTTAATATTTTTTGGTAATCTTTTTAGCATTCCTCATTTCAAAGCTAATTTGCTTTCAGAACAACCCAATTAGAGGTGAATCACCATATTTGTGTAATTCTGCACTCACTGCAGAATTTTGACTGCACTAACTTGATTTGATCATTTTCTATTTGCTAGGTAAATGCCTTTTTTTCTTCTTCTTTGCCTCCCACCTCCTGCACCACCAGGCCTTGTGCTTGGCTCTCAGCACTAAAAAACTTTATTAAAAAACACTTGTTAACATTCAACAATTAAACAAAACATTCACAAGCATTAAACAAAAACATTAAGAAACATTTGTTTAAAAAACATTTGTTATTTCAGGGCTTTTCAGAGAATGGAGTCATTGGGAAAGGGTCACACCAAGAAGCAGCAAATATTCCTGGGGGGGCTGCATGGGGGGCTCAGGATTCTTGTCCTGTTTGGCAGCTGAGGAGCTGGGATCCTCCTGTGGTGCCTTCTGGGTCAAAAACCTGGCTCAGGACATGAAAAAAAAAATAATTCAGTAATTTGAGATGGGTCATGTGTGGCACTGTGGAGGGATCTGGTACCTCCCTCTGGCCCCAGCTGAACACAATGAAATGTTCAGTGGTGTTCAGGCTAAACTTGACCTGAACCATCCCCTGGGCTGAATTGGGATTTTTTTTGGACTGAATGCTTCATCTTCAAGTCTCAGGGTAATGATTTGTACACAGGGCTTTTTTGTACACTTTTTCTGTGTTCTGTTGCATGAATTTAGGATTAATTCTGAATTCGTCGACAGTGGCTTTGCAGTAAAAATAACTTGAAAACATTTTTTCTGTTCTGTATGTTGGGAAAAATAAGTCTGAAAGGAGTTCTGGAAGGTGTCAGGTGGATGTCCCAGTGTGCACGATGCAGCTCTACATCTAAAGCTGCAATTTGGAGCAGTGGGGGTAAAAGTGAAGAGGAGGGGCAGAAATTCCAGACTGAGCCAAGGGAGCAGCTCCTGACCCAGCCCTGGCACGGGGCAGGTGGATTTGCCAAGATGTCCCCGAGTGCCATCACCCATCCCTCTGTCCTGAGCAGCACGAAGATGTCCCCATGGCTTGGTGACAACACATTTTACTGGAGAGAAAGGGTTCTAATTTAAAAGTTAAACAAATAAATCAGTTTCCTGTGGGATTTACAACATGCATACTTGAACTTTTTGTTTTTTTATAATCCCAAGGCCAAATTATTAATCTAAATATTGCCCTCTTGTACCAAAGTTGCAGGCACCACTATCCACCTCTGGCAGAATCCCCCCCCCTCCCCCCCAGCAAACCAACAGCAAGGAAAGAAATTGGCACAAATTCCATTCACCCGGGCAGGAAATAAGATTGAGAAATACCATCACCTTAATTCATTATTATTTTCACCCTGTGAGTTGTAATCTTGTCATTATCCTTTATGCCATCCTTCAGATAATTCTGTCCTCTGGGGAGTTTCAAATATTCCCTGCCAGGTAGCACTGCAGAAATCTGTTACCTCCCAGGAATGGCAGGGCCACACAATCTCATTTAAAGACCCAGGGAGCCCCTGGAAAGCCAGGGAAGGTGCTGAGCTTGTTATGGCACATGGCAGCTCCTGATGTTGTTGTTGTACAGGTGTATATTAAATTAAACTATTTGCTCATTCCATTATGCATTTCCCTGGTAATCATGACCACGGGCACAGAAAGCTCCTGGGATGTAAGGAAATATTGAAATGCACTTCCCTGCCACCAGCTGTGTTTGAAATAAGAACCTCTTGTCAGTAATTTCCAAACCCACTGGACCAAACAGCCCAACGGGGAGACCCCCCCAGCCCTGCAGAATGGGCAGAGCTGGAAAAAAAAAACATTGGAAGCTTTTGTTTTCCTGGCCTTGGTCTGGCAAAGCCACCTGGGGGTCCCTGGCTGGGGGTCCCTGGCTGGGGGTCCTGGTGGGAGCCAGACCCCTGCCCACCCCTGTCCAGGGATTTTGTTGAACAGGAGGTTGTGTCAGGGGTGGCTGGGGAAGGGGATATTTTGGAAAACAATGTTCTTGGCTCCTGGCAGTGGGAGCAAAGATGTGGAGACCAGGAGACAGGGGAGAGGGGCTGGGAAGGACCAACCATACCCCTTCCTAGAGCCCAGCCTGCAGGTCCACCTAAAATCCTCCTTCTTGGGGACTAAAACCATCTCAAAGCCCCAGTGGTTCTGCAGCTTGAGGAGCAGCTGCCCAAGGTGAGGCTTTGCCCAGCCCTGATTTGTCCCACCCTGGTCCCCTCCTTTGTGGCCACCAAAAAGCAGAGGGAGGGCAGCAGGATGTGGGTGGGCAGAGCTGTTTGGTGCTGGGTGCCTGCCCGTTCCCCACTGATCTCATCACCCCTGCCAGCTCTGTCCTGGCTTTGTGCTCAGAGGTGCTGAGCTGAGGCAGAGCTTGACAGAGTGATGGAGAGCACGTCCTGATGGGCAGGACAAATTGCTGGAGCAAAGCTGTGGTAACAGCTTGTAATGCAGAGGGAAAATAAAACAAACACCAGCTGGAAGGGGCAGGGAGAATGTGGGCCCTGGGCTGCACCCCTCTGGGGGCTGCTCCTGGGGTTGCTCTGGGTCCCCAGCAACTCCCAGACCCTGGAAAAGAAGAAACTCCTGCATCTAGATGGCTGTGAAAATACATGATGGGGGAATATCTGCTAGGGCATCAATCTTCATGAGTGAGGAGAGGATGGAGTAGGGGAGTCACAAGTGAGTTATCCTGTCACTCCTGACAAATGAAGATAAATTGTGTGACACTGGCTATTTATTTATACCCTTTGCTGGGTGTGCATCTGGGCAGGAGCAGGAGGAGCAGCAGCATGGCCCACGTGTGCCTCCTCTGCTCAGGGCTTCTGCCAGGGAGAGGTTTGGGTGGGAACTGATGTGTGTGGGTAAATAAATGGTCAGCATCTTCTCCACTGAAAGCTTCAGGTGGAGTGAGGGAGAAAATCACCTTTATCCTGTTCCCCAAACCAGGACAGTGCCTGGAGAGGAGCCCCGGAGATGGTTTGGTCCCTCAGGGGACCAGCAGGGCAGCTCAGGCACTGTGAGGTTGAGTTCATCACTGCCAGGGAAATTCCAAACTTTCTCTTTTGGAAAGCCTAAGAAGAGGGGATGAACCAGTGCTCTGTGTCTTTGAAAAACAAACAGGAGGACCACGTTGTAGAAATACTGCTTTGTCTTGGTTAACAGCTCTCGGGCAGGGTTCTTTCTGTAGGACTGAAATCAGGGGGCAGGAACCCTGAGGAAATCAGGGCTGAAATCAGGGGGCAGGAATCCTCAGGACATCAGGGCTGAAATCTCCCCAGGGCAGCAGAGATGTGTTTGCCAGCACTGCACCCTCTGACACCTTTGGCTTGCAGGTGTGCATCCCTTGCAGGTAGAAATGGGTGGGTGGGAGAAGCTCTTTTTGGACAGATTCCACTCTTGTCTGTGTCAGGAGGGGATTTCTGAGCAGAGAACAAGCTCAGTGGAGCAGTGGGACTGCTGGGGGGGACTGAGCATCCCAGGAGAGGGCTGGGGAGCTGAGGGCTGAGATGTTGTTAGGGGGTTGAGGTGTTGGGATGTGCTGTGCCCAGGGAGAGGTTTCAGGCTCTGCCAAGAGGCCTGGGGTGCTTTATACCAATATTGCCAAGCAGAGGGAGTCGATGAGGAGGAAAATCCCCAGGGTTGTTCTGGAGCCCTGCTCTCTTCGTGGGAAATAAATTGATGGAGTTCAACTCCTGTTGTGTCACTTCTGAGCCAAAGGAGGCGTCTTGCCTGCAAATGGCTGTCTCAGGAAGGATTGTAGATGAAAACAGCAACGTTTGTGTCTCGTCTCCTGATTGTTTTCAGCAGCTGAGTTCTGAGCACCCTTTAAAGATGAATGGCTGAGTAAGCCAGGGATGAGTTCTGAAAGCTGGGCCTGTGGAATTCTGAAATGGTTTTGGGTGCTGCTGCTGGTTCTGGGTGTTTTTGTCAGTCCTGGGGCAGTGTCAGCACCTGATGTGCATCTGCAGCCTCCTCCTTCCCAGCCCTGGGCTGCAGCATCCCCACGAGCTGCAATGTGATGGGGGGGTTGGGTTGGATGTGGGAATTCTGGACAAATCCCAGAGGTTGAGGCCAGGTCTGCACGTGGCATTTTCAGATGGGCACCTGAGAGCATCAGCACAGAGCAGGAAAGAGCTGGGACTCTTCAGAAGAAGTGAGGTAAGACCCCAGTGCTGTGGGTGGGATGCTGGGCATGCCTGAAATTATTCCAACAAAGATAAACTATGAAATGAGACTCAAAAAACAACAAAAATGAGAGCAAACAATAATAAGTCTTCTTTTTGTTGAATTTGCTATTTGAAATAAATTTTAAGTCACATTTTTTTCGATGGAAAACGTCCATCCTATAGTCATCCTACAGTCATCCTATGAAAATTTGGATCTTATCTAAAAACTGCCATGAAAACATCCCTCCCCAGCCCTCCTTGGTCCCTGTCACTCAGCCACATGTACATTTATGATCTCGTTTTTTGGCTGAAAAATCTCAGCTTCATTGGTCAAGACAAATACAAAACTTAGAGCTGATATAACTGCTGTCAGGGAAGAAATAAGACGGAAAAAAAAAACCTATTTAAACTCCTGGATAGTATTAATGGAGAGCAAATGGGTGTAAACAGGCCAAGAATAAGTTTAGTTGAAAAATGAGAGAAAAATCAGCTTGTCAGAGGACACAGAACCTGAGACAGCCTTCCAAAAGCAATACAGGGGAATAAAAAAACCCACAAGCAGTTATCAAATGTATCTTTATGTTTACACTTACATTATATTTAATGTATACATTAAATGCCAGGCTTACCGGGCAGGTCTGAAAGATCACAGGAGGCTTTTTCTAGCTGATGCCTTCTGGGTGGGATCTCTCTGGTTTCCTGAAGCCCACAGCACTGAAGATTGAAGCCTGTGTAATTTTGAGCAATGTTTTGCTGGAACAAAGCCCTGATGGAGTTTGATCCCTGCTGCTCTGCAGGGACAGAGCATGTGGGATCCAGGGAGCTGTGAGGATGTGGGATGGCTGGGCCTGGGGGAGCACCCTGCACTTTGCTTCATGCATCTTTATGGATGCAAATTTATTTTCAAATTAACCCTCAGCTCAGTGGAGTCCTGCTAATCCTTTTGCAAAGACCTGAACTGCTAATCCAAGCCTTGCACTGGGTTTGCTGCTGTTTGAGCAGCTACCTCGATTGGGTTTCTTGTTTAAAATTCAGTTTGTATTATTTGTTTCAAGAGCCCTGCTTAAACTGGGGCTGGCTTTTTGCTACTCTGAAGAGGTTTCCTGGCAGAGAGCTAGCACCAAATCTTCCTTCCAAGATTCTGTATATAAAAAAAACCTGTAGCAGTTAAGGGAATGTGTCCTTCAGCTTTCTGGGGTGTGGAGTAGAGGTGGCTGCTGCTTCTGGAGCAGTGCAGGGGTTTGATGTTAATACAGAATTCCCTTTTGCCTGGAGCAGGGAGTGGAAGTGGGGAGCAAAGTCTGGAATAGAGGATGTGAGAGGTGCAGGAGGCACCTGAGGACCTGGGCTGTGGCTGCCATCAGGGCACTGATGAACTGTTATCACCAAATTATCCTCAGTCTGATACAAGCTTCACATCAGCTGTGTATAAAATCCATCCCTGTCTGTCACAGCACTTGGCTAATGGAAGGAAATCTTGTTTTCTCCATTAGATTTTGGTTGGGTCCCTTTGCCTGCCCATTACTTCTCCTGTAACTCCTTCTAATGGAACCAGACTGACAAAAAGTGAGTCAGAAAAAATGACACTGAAATTGGGAGAGCTGCAGAAGCCTGAGTTGCCCCTACTTGGCCTTGTTAAAGAACATGAAGTCCGAGTTAGTTTAAAGGTTTGTGTGTTCAGTGACTGATCCCATCACCTGGTTTCTCTTGCTTAAGAAAAAAAAGTTTTTGTACTAAACTCAGAACACAAATGTCATGACACAGAAAAATATTTACTGTGAGTAGTGCAATCACATCCACGACTCCTTTGTCTTTATAAAAAGCACATGGTATGGCTGCCTTTTCAGTCCTATTTGATTCATTTAATCTCACTGCTCTTCCAGCAATCATTCCTGTCAAAAAAAAAAAAAAAAAAAAAAAAGATTTTTCATCCAAACCAGCCAACCAATACAACCTCACAGAAATATTAAGCAAAACTCTAGTGCCTGAACACAGCCTTGGAGGGGTGGGCACTGTGGGACCCCAGCTCTGAGCCCCTTAACCTCAGCTGCAGGATCTGCCCAAGAGGCACTGATTGATCTCTGAGCAGGAGGATGCTCAGCTCCGAGCTCCCTGCAGGGCCAAGGCCATTCCTGACTGCTGGCAATGGCACTGGGTGCAGCAGAGCCTGGGATTCCCTCTGAGGATGCAGAAAAAGTGTCACAAGAAAAGGTCAGGGAATAATTCCTGCAGGGGAAGGAGCCTGCTGACTGCTTAACCAAAGTACTGCCCCTCCTGGCAGCCCTTGCCTCTCTGCTTTCAGTATTTTTCTAACATTTCTGGCTGGGAATTCTACAGATTTAACACTTTTTTTTTTTTTTTTTTTTTTTTTTTTAATATTCCTTGGACACATGAGATGAGACCAGGCTCTGTAATTTTCTCCCCATTCCCTGTGTGCAGTCACTGAATTAGTCTTCATTTCCTGCACCAGTGCCCATGGACTGGGACCTGGTTTCTGCCACCTGTGAAGCCACTGATGCTGCTCAGGTAATTAAAATGGGCAGAGCCCAAGTAGGAGCAGAGCAGTGCATTTTTTTGTGTGCATTTTCCCATGGGTGTTGTCCACAGAATTCAGCAAAAAGCCATGGGATTGTGGATTGATGCAGAGGGCTGGGGAAAGCCTTCAGATGCCATCACTTTTGTTTTGGGACATTGTGCAGGCAAAGCAGAGCCCTGGAGCCTCCTTGTCCCCATCATTCCCTGCTCCAGGTCCAGCACTGCTCTCTCTTCTCCAAGAGCCTGATTTCCATCCATCCTGGGGCACTTTTTGTCCTCTATCAGTTCCTGCAGACAGCAGGTTTCTTGGTGATGGGAGTTTTGTTCTGCCTCAGTTTTCACTCCAAGTCTGTTTAGTGTTTGCAGGGAAAAAAAACCAAAAAACCAAAAACAGAGACAAAAGGATTTGGCCAAATTCCAAACAAAATCACCCACTTGGTTTCCAAGCTGCAGTGCTGACCCTGGGAGTTTTCCTCGTGCTCCCACTGATCCACACCTCTGATCTCTAAAGTTTGTCTGCATGCTGGCTCTGAGCTGATTGCTTTTCCTCTTGTGATTCTCTAACAAGCTCTGGCTTCCTTAGCAAAAACGTAATCCTAATCACAGTTCCTTTCGTTCTCACTTGATTAGAGGGAAAAAAAAAGCCCCTCCCTTCCTCCCCGGGTGTGTACCTGAGTTTTTCACTTTGCAAACCCTTTTCTCATGTGTTTATGGAGACTTCCAGGGTGCTCAGAACAAGGCTTGTGCAATGCTTGCACTCCATGGAAATGGGTGTTGGGGTAATGGAGCTGAGAGCATCCCAGGGCTGGAGGCAGGAGGAGCCCATTCCCCCTGCAGGAGAATCCCAGCTTCCCTCTTCATCCTCAGGCAGCTCCTGCACTCATCAGAGTCCCCTGGAGACTGGGCCCAGGTGTCCTGAGGAGCATCAGAATTTAATAGAAATAAATAAAGTAAATGAAGAGTGTTTCACAGGCAATTGAAAGGTCAGCACAGATGACTCCGTATCATTTGTTGCTCTTCAAACAGCTTTTTCTGGCTGCTGGTTAATCCCCAGCCAAGCCACAAGTGCAGTTCTCCTCTGCCTCCTCCTTTTTCCTTTTCCCCCACCTCCAGCCAAATCCTGCAGGGCCCTGGGCTGTCACTGCTGTAACCACTTCCCCTCCCTCTCCCGCTGCAGATATTAATTCTTTGTTTATTGAAAAATCCATAAGGTTTGAGTTATCAAAAGCTGGGTGCACTAGTGGGAAAGACACAAAATCAATGCTGAAATATTGCCTTATTTAATGGCTGCTGTAAATAGCTCTGTTAGGATTCTTTACTAGAGGTAAATGATGGAAGCACCCAGGGGGTCAGCACCCCACATCCCATCCCCTGACCCTGTCCTGGGAGTTCCCCAAGTCTGAGAGCCCTGGCACTGCCTGTATCCCTGGGGAGGAATCTCACCTCATTTCTCCTCCCTTTCTCCTTTTCCAAGGTGTGTTTTTTGAGCCCTCATTAAGACTTCTAAATGAGGCTTTTAAAGGTTTTAAATACCTATCATTTTTAATGGTTTATTTCTGTCATTGAATGTAATTACATCCAGCAGAAGTTCTTTCCTGACTATATTTAGGTACTCTGGAAAGCACTGGCATTCCCCCACGTTCCTGGAAAGCCAAGTCCTTGTGTTGGGGTTACTGTGGTAACCCAGCTCTTCCCACCAGGAGCAACAATCCCTTATTGTGGGGAAAAGAGAGCATTCTAGGATGCCTCGCTGGAAAGTCAGAAGGAACTGGGAAATGTTGCTTTGCAGAGGTCCCTGAAGGTCGGGCAGGCTCAGTCTGCAGGTGACATCAGGCTGTCCCATCACGTGTGTCCAGCCCAGCTCTGAGGGGCCCAGGGAAGCTGATAAAGAGCTGGCCCTGAAGTGATGCTGCAGGAGGGTGGTGTCAGCATCACCTCTGTCAGCACTGAGCTCTGGGGCAGGACCACTTGGTGCTCTGGGGCAGGACCACTTGGTGCTCTGGGTAGGTACCATTTGATGTTCTGGGTCAGTACCCCTTGATTTTCTGGGTCAGTACCACTTGGTGTTCTGGGTAGGTACCACTTGGTGTTCTGGGTAGGTACCACTTGATGTTCTGGGTTGGTACCACTTGGTGCTTTGGGTCAGTACCACTTGATGTTCTGGGTTGGTACAATTTGATGTTCTGGGTCAGTACCCCTTGATTTTCTGGGTCAGTACCACTTGGTGTTCTGGGTAGGTACAACTTGGTGTTCTGGGGCAGTACCACTTGGTGCTTTGGGTCAGTACCACTTGATGTTCTGGGTTGGTACCACTTGGTGCTTTGGGTCAGTACCACTTGATGTTCCGGGTCGGTACCACTTGATGTTTGGTTTTACAGAGCTTAAAATCTGCCTCATCCCAGCAAAGCTCCAGCAATGGTACTGGGGGGGCTGCTTGGTTTCTGTGGGGAAAGTTTCCCAGCTGGGGAGCCCCAGGGTGTGTGTTGGGGGGTCCCCACTTTTCAGGTGGTGAGGAGGAGCCCCCCAGCTCTGCTTCACCCCAACCCAGGGGGTGCAAACCCAGCTTGGCTGCCTGGGGCTGTGCTCCAAGAATTTTCTGAACATCGGGGGATGTGTCTGGCCCTGGCACAGGGGGGGTCACTCAGCAGCTTCTCCCCTGGGTGTAAAACTGCCAGGACCCCCCCAGCTGCTGGGCTTGGGGGTGATGGCAGCCCCAGGCACTGCTCTGTCCCCCTGTCCCCCTGTCCCCCTGCAGACTCTGTCTTTGGGCAGCACTAACCAGTGGTTTTCTTTTTATTGTGGTTTGAATTTTTCTGAGGCACCCAAATGAGAACAAAGGTAATTGTCCCAATTAACACTAAATAGGTTTTTCTCACACATCTTGAGTAATTTGATGCTTCTGCTTATCTCATAAAAAGTTTCCTAGTGGAGCTGCCTCAGTCCCAGTGTTCATACAGGAGCCTGCTGAGCTTCTGTAATTAAGCTGTGATTAGCCAGCTATAAATTCATGATTTTGAACACAACTTTGCACTCTTAGGGCAACTGGAGATAATAAAGAGATCAGCTCAGTGAACACCTGAGGTGGTGGGGAGATAAAGCTTCCAGTGTTCCTGCCAGCTCAGCTTCAGGTCCCAGGGACTCCCAGCCCTGTGTCCAGGTGCCAATCCCACGGGAGATGCCTGCAGGGCTCATGCTCCTGGCTCTCTGTGCCCCCTTTTTATTTGAGAGCAGAGGTGAATTTGCTTTGGGAGGGGGATGGTTCAGTTGTCCCCTCTGCTCCTTGTGGTTGGGCTCTGGGGATGTGCAAGGGGGGATCTAACAAACCAGAACCTGCTTTCCATCAGGACCTGAGCTCCTCTCCTGGGCTGAAACCCAAATGCCAGGAGGTGATGTTCATTCAGCCAGAGATGGGATGGATCATCCTGTGGCCTCTGGGCTCAGCTGCAGCTGTTTGGAATGTCAGGGAACAGCTCTCCAATGAATTACAGCTGGTATTTCATCACACACATTATTCAGCTGAAGAATAAACTGGAGGAAGCCAGGAGGATTCAGTGAAGAAAGCAAAGTGACAGTTCTTGGATAAATGATTCATTATTCCCCAGCCCTGGCTGTTCAGTGCTCTCGCCCCAATTCCTGAACAAAAGCTACTTCAGTTTGAACCCTGCTGGTTTCCATTTCTCTTCTGTGACCTGATGTGACAGATTAAATGTTCACCAACACGCTTATCTTTGGAATTAGAAGTTCTGTCAGATCTGATTCTGTGAAGCACTTAGAAAAAAAATTGTATCAGCTGCTAATATTCATCCTCTTATTCATCTCAAACACCGTTCCCGAGCTTTCTAACTCAATGTTGTTTCAGTTTTAAAAGCACTTCAGGAAAACAGAGTAGGATTATTTAGCAAGAGGCAGTTACCTAAAGGACTCTCAGGACGAGCTCTTTCTAGCAGCATCCTTCCTCCCTGTTCCTGCCCCTGCTTGGGTTGTTACTGACTTGTCCCCTTTGGCCCAGGCCCTGGGGACACAAGGAGCACAAAATCCTGGTGCCCCTGAGCTAAAATACCCTTGAGCAATCAGATCCCAGCTGCCAGGATGAAACTTCACCCAGAGGGCTGGGGATGCCTCCCACCTCATTGCAACGTCCCTGCCTCGCTGGTGTAGCCTCAGGCAGAGTCAGAAGCAGCACAGAGAGCAGCAGCAAAAGCTCAGACTTCAGTCTGGGTTGTGGTGCACAAAGGATTCTGTCCCTGTGAGTCCTTTTTCAGGCTGGGAGGGAGCATAGAGAAAAGATGGAAAACTTTCACTGCTAATTCCTCCATCTGTTTTCTGTCTTTGCTTTGTTCACTTGTAGTAGTGCGTGGGTGCCTGTCAGAAGAAGGGTGTTCCAGAGCTTTCCTTGGTAAACACGGTTTGATAGTCACTTCAAGTGGGGCTTTTGCAGTAATTCTTGTGTTTCATTCCTTTATACTCTGCCAATCCTGCCGAGTCCTGCTCCTCCTCTTTGTCCCTCTGCTATTCCAGGCCACCCCTGCCCTCTATATGAATGCACAGTGAAGTATTTTTTCCAATTTAAAGCCGAGCAATTTTTATTTGTAGCTGTAAGTGGGTCCATTAGTGCCAGTCAGAGGAAGGCTGAAGAATATTTTGCAGATAATTGGGCCAGGGTCCATCAGAAGGTCTTGCTGCAGAGCCTGCTGCACTGTGTGCTGGTAAAACATCTGTGTAAATAGCTCTGCAGCTGAGGTTTCATTAGAACTGCCCATCACCACAGTCCTCTTAAAGCTCTAAGTACGCCAGGACTCCTCTGTTTCTACTCAAAATAGCAAGATCTCCACTTAGGCAGCCTGTGCTGAAACTGGGGTCCCCTCCTCTCAATGTTCCTGGCTGCAGGTGTGACCCCAGACTCTTTGTTGTGATGTGCTGAGCCCTCAAAGCCTCCCTCTTCATGGGCTCTCATTAGTCTTGGAAGAGGAGAGGCTGGGGATGGCATCCAGCTGTGTCCAGAGCTGAGTATATAATTTTCCAGCCACATCTGGAAGAGGGGGGACATGTAATTGAATGCAAATGGTCACCTGTCACAGTGGAACGTGGCTTTTCCAGTGGCATTTGCTTTGAGAAAAGGAGTGGAGCTTTGGATGAGAGAGGAGATAATTCTAATGTTCGTGGGACTGAGTGACAGGTATAATCTCACACTCTTTCCCCAGCCCTGTTTGAATTTTTTTGCTCATTTTTAGCCCAGCACTGTGCAGTTTTTAGCCTGGGCAGTTTTTCTGGGGCACCTCTCTCCTTCCTTCCCCTTTGTTTGCCACCTGCACCCAGCTCTGCTGCCCACCCTGCTTGTGCTGCTGGGCTGAGGTGCCCCTGCACCTTGATATTCATCCATGGCCTAATGCTCTCTGCAGCTCAGGTCTTTATCAAAGTGACTTTATAAAGAGGATCACAAACTCCTTTGGACCAAGGCAATGAGATTTCCCATGTAGCCTCTTAAAAATATTGAATGCTGAGAGAAGGTGCAAAGCAGAACTGATGGGAACCCTTCTGCCTGGTGCCTCTCTGTGTCCCTTGCAGGGCAGAATAAATTCCTCCTGAGTGTATGCAGACTGCTCTTTGGTTTTTCACAGGTGTGGGGGTTCCATCCCCGCTGGGCAATCCACAGGATGTGTTATTGAAAGGAATTGTTCCATCACCGGGATGAAGTCAGAGGAGCTGCTGTTTGTTTGCTGAGCTGCGGGTTGATGCTGTGCAGGATGAGCACCCAAGGAGCAGGGAGTTTTCAGACACGCAGATTTGTTTTGCAGATCATCATCTGTTCCTTCTGTGTGCCACTTAAGCTGCCTGTTGTTATGCAAATCTGGTAATGTGCTTAGGAGTGCTCTCCAGAGATTTCAAATGGCATCTAATCTGGTTAGTGGATCCATTCTGCAGGGGACCTGTGTAACATATCCAGCTGGAGATGAGAGATCGGTGTTTTACTAGAGACAGAAGCTGTTTTATCCTCTTCACCAAGCTCTACAATGCTCTTACTGACCTAAAAACTCTGTAACTGCCAGGAAGATGAATAAACACCCAAAGAAATGTGAACACAATGTAGGAACGCGTTTACAGCTCCTGACAGTGTCTGCGTCAGAGCCTCAGCAAACTGTGAACTCGGCTGTTCCTGTGCATTAAGCGAGGCTGGGCTGAGCCTGTACCTGGATGAGAAACTCTGAGGAGCAATCACTGGTGACTCTGTAGATGGCAGTGCTCTTCTCTTCCTGAACAAATCTGGTTTGATGGCCAGAAACCTCTGGAGCCCGTCTGACAACCCAGCTCCTTCCCTTCTGACCCCAGTGTTTGTTTCCAGACTGCAGCATCCTCACCAGGAGCCGCATCCATGGGCTGATGGATGCTGCTGCTCCTCAGCAGCTTGAAGCTCTTTCTCCCCCTCTGCATCGCTGAATTCGTTCAGGTTTTTGATTCCACACTCCCTGGTCAGGGTGATCTTGTTCTGCTCAAGCTTTAGGGCTCACTGCCTCTTTCTGTCTGCTGCCCTCTTCACATCTCCAATAGGAACCTGATGTGGTTTTATTCTGTGTTTGGTTAATATAATTGTTTTCCTCCAAATAAGTGTTTCTGCTTTATGGGCTGAACTTAAAAACTGGGAGTATCTCTTGGATTGTTCCACTTCAAAAGGCTTCTTTCAGGCTAATGTGAAAAACGACAACACAGACTTTCTGTTTAAATATCACATTTAGTTTCTGTTAGTTGTTACAACTGTTTCTTATGCTTGGTTTTTTGTTTTTTTTAATGCTGCATTAGAATTAGATTGAGGGAAATAAACCCAAAACAATGTTATTGAAATAAAAAATGTTAATTTTAAAAGTCCCTACGTTTGGACTCTGAAAATAAATTTAAAAGGCAAATGTCATTCACAAAGCAGCCCAAGTGTTTGAATAAATTTGCTACACATGCAACACTCTCAAATCAATCTTTCATTTGAAGACTATAAATTTAGTCAAATTCATAATGGTGATTTCTCCCTAGGCAGAGCTCAGCTCAGTTCTTGTCCCCTGCTCCTGAGGATGCTCTGGGACTCCTCTGCCCTGGGCTGCAGGACACAGAGTGGGGCAGAGCCCCCCCCTCCCAGCATTTTCCATCCCTTCCCAGTCTGATCCCAGTCCCTTCTGCCCCAGAACTGGCCCATGTGCCACTTTCATGTTCCTTGTCAGATGACAGATTTCAGGAGAGCATTAGTAATTAGGAACTCCACTCCCATCAAGGCAAATAATTAGTGAGATGCATGCAGTTTACAGAAGGGGTTCAATTAAAGAGAATAACGAGCTTTTTACAGCAACAAAGGAAGGACTAAACAGACCTCAGTGAGTAAATAAAGCTGTAATCAGTGTGATTAATTTCAAATCTCAGGAAAGCATGAATGGGATGGATAGTCCAAAAGTCTAACGTGTCTCATGGGACATCAGAGAACTCACTCCATGTTTTAGGGGGAATGTGCAGCCTTGTTAAGTGTGAACAACCAGAAAAATTTAAAACCTGACGAATGTTCTTTTGCTATACATTTCGTAGGAAATGCAGATTTTTGACCAGTGTTTTCTTTATGGTTTCTAAATTTTCTCTGGTTAGGAGAGGCTCTGAGCAGTTGAGTGTTCAAATGCACCAACCCACTCCATCCCCCTCATCTCTCAGTGCAGGGAAACCTTGGAATGCACCCAGGGATCTGGCTGGGAGAAGCTTTCTGCTTGGGAATAGGGGTTGGTTTCTTCTAATTCAGTTCTGTTTCTCAAGGTCTCCTCTTGCTAAATGTGGGATAATTGTGTCTTGGATGAAGAAAACAAATACTCCAGTGCCCTGAGCTCTGTGCCAGTCTCTTGGGGTACCCAGAGAGATGCAGCATTCCGAGCAGGCATCTGAACAGGTAGAAAACATTCCCTAATTAAAAATGGAGCTGGATTAAGGAGTTTTGCTGTGGTCTTGGCAGCAAGAGGAATTCAGGTGGGTGTGTGGCTGCCTGAGCAGAGTACAGACAGATGCAGAGGTGATGGAAACTGACAGAGCTCATGGCAGGGCCTGCTGGGGAGCTTCCAGTCTCCTCTGCTCAGACAAAAGTCAGTCTGCAGCTGGGAGACCTGAAAAAAACTTGCAAGAGAAGCATAATTCTAAAACTTGCTGGTGTTGCCCAGACAGGACGTGGCACAGCTGGAGGTGAGAGGGGTTGGAACTGACTCCCAGGAAATGCTGAAGCAGCTTGAGAGGGAATTCTGATTTGTACTTCTTCAGATTTGGGATGATTTCTCCCCAATTTCCCCGTGGTGTTATGAATGATTTTTCAAATTCAAGCTTCCTGTTAACATGAACCTTGTCTGTCAGCTCTGCAGCAGCTTGTATCATGATGTGAAGGGTAGCACGAAAAGAACCTTTCCATAAATAAATGCTGAACACCAGGGAGCACCTGCAGCATGAATGAAAAATCGGAGGTGATGGGGCTATTTCAGCAAGTTCAACTTCCAGCCAAGCTCTTTGCAGCAGGGATAAAATGCTCTGTCAGTGCCCCCCCCTCTTCATTTGCACTGGAGAAGGATCAGCCTTTCATTAAGTTCTCCAAAGTTTTGATAACCTTATTTCCCCCAAGGGAGTTTCCAGGCAGGATAATTTATAGCCTGTTGTTGTATGTTCCGAATTCCATTTGCCAGAGATCAGTATTTTATTGCCAGACCAGCGTTTAAAAATTACTCTCTGTTTTCTTAGCTTTGTGGGAACTTTCAGCCCCCGGAGTGGGAAGAAAAGGATTTTTTAAAAAAGACTTAGCCTTGATTTTTATTTGTTAGTTTTGATTGGAATCTTTGCCCTCCAGATTAATCTTGTTACTTACAAAAGGCAGTTTTCCTGAAAACCCCGGGTTTCAGGGTTTTTTTCATCAGCCCACAGAGCTGATGGAGGAGAAGCTCGAGGTGTGTGGGCTGCTTCTCCAGGCACTGAGAGGCTTTTCTGGAGTTGAACACAGGGCTTGAAAAACTCCTGGTGCTTGGAGTGCCTGGCCACCCCTTCCCAGGCAGGCAGCTCCTCCTAAAAATAAGACCTCTTGGAGACATTTCAAGTTTCTCCCTTTATTTTTCTTTTTTTGCCATCTGGGAGCCAGCCCTGCATTGTGCTGATACCTCCCCACAGGCTGCCTGCTGGTCCCTGCTGCAGCTTTTTGCTGGGTCCTGCTCAGGGACAGCAGCAGCTGATGTGCTGGGATCACCTCCTCCAGCCTCTGAGGATGCTGCCCTACACTTCAGGAATTCCCAGTTTTTCTGGGAATGTCTCCATGCCAAGAACTCTGCCCATGCCCTTGCAGACTGCAGCCACCTCCTCTGTAAGCTGGGCTGTCACTGCTCGTGGTGCCTCTTTACCTGGAGGTGTCTCTGCTCCTCTTTGTGGATCATTTCAAGCAGAATCTCTTTTATGCTCAGAAAAGTCTGGATAAAACAAGGGAAGCCTGAGCTTTGTGGCTGGAGAGGAAATCTGAGCAGTAAAAGCCCCTTCTGAGTTCAGGCACTGGTGATGCAGTTTGGTTTTTAGAGCTCCTGAGACAAAGCTGAGTTCTGAAGCTTTCTTGTTGTTAGGAAACAGGGGGTGTACACCTTATTTTCTTTAGTATTTTGTGACCTTAACTCGCTGCCTGCTTGCAAGGAAAAAAACCCTTTTAGTATTTCAGTCCAGCCTTTCTTCCTGAAAACCTCTGTTCTTCTAAATCAGCCACGGAACAGCAGCACCAGCTCTGCAGATCCCATCACACTTGTTGCTCCTTGATAGCAACACCAGATAAATGGATCTTCTCTTCCCTCCAGGGGTGATGACAGTTTAAAAATGCCCTGTCCTGCCTCCCCTTCCTTCATTTGGCAGATTTTGGGTAGTTTATATAATTTGGCAGTAATCCTCTGTCTAAACCATGTCCAACATTTCGTGCAATAAACTTAATGGACTTTTCCATCTTTGAACAGCTGAATTCTTTCTGAGCAGCTGCTCTGGGTTATTGATGGCCTAATTAGAGTGCTGCCTTAGGCCTGCCACCAGCCTAGGAAAGACTTTTTTACATATTCCAGTGGAAAACATGGAAGGAAAGCGTTTCCAAATGATCTCGCTTAAAGGAAGGGAGCACCCAGGATTTGGAGTGCAAAGCACAGACTCGGATTTTGGGGACAACACCCTGACCAGGGCAGCTGCTGGTGGCCAAGGACCTGACTCCTGGCAGAGATCTGAGCTGGGGCAGAGCCAGCCTGGCACAGATCCTGCATTGTGCAATATTTGGGGTTTTTTTTTCGGGGTGAGGGTCTGCCCAGGGTGCCCCCTGCCAGCTCAGGGACTGCCTGGAGAGACCGAGCTGTTGGTTCATGCCCAGTCCTGGCAGGGCAAGTGGCAGCCCCGCTACATTTTGAGAAAATGGAAATGATCTCAGCTTGTTTTTAAGTGTTCATTGATGGCTTTGTAATGAAACTTCTTTTTCTCCCGCTCAGTGAAAAGTGGTAACATTGCCCTTTGCACCAAGCTTTGTTGTTTATTTCATCAATCATCCTTGCTTGGTGGCTCATTTTGAAGTAGTGTATGACAGCTTTCTGGGTGTGAAAATTGAAATTTCAGTTCTTGTGCTTGCATACACGAGTCACCTGGCATGTGTCCATTGATGAGTGAGGTCAGACTCTCCCATCAGACCTCGATTCTGAGGGGAATACAAATTCCAGCTTTCTCCAGCATCCACTTCAATTGCACCGTGCTGGAAAACATTTGGGATTGTAAATTTCCTTACCAGACCTTTGTAGCTATCAACATCCATTGGGAAAAAAGCCTAAAGGGATTAAGAACAAATTCAAAAGGTTTCCAAATCTCCTCTTTAACATGTAAATAGTCAAGTAAATACTCAGGCATGCAAAGAATTCCTTATGGCCAAGTTGGAGCACTCAGACCTTGCCAAACAAACCTGCCTGGTACAGATGAGGCCAGAGGAGATGAGAGGGAGAGAAAAAGCCTCACTCCATTAGTCTGGAAGCTCCAGGTCCTCTGAGAAGCCTTTTAGAGTGTAGACTTTAAGAAAATCATGGGTTTGTGTCTGCAGAAGCTGACACCAGTGGGCTGCTCTTTCCAAGCTGCTTTTAAACCCAAGGCACCCACGGCGTGCGTGGTAAATCCTGTTAGAAATAAATAATAATAATAATAAAAAAAAAATCCACAAGGGATTCAGCCACCAGAATCTCAGACAGTTTTGTTTGTGTTATTTTCATTTGCCTGGGTAATTGAATTTGTTGGAATTAGGGGTTTGTCTGGATAATAGCATTTTCTAACCCTCTGGAAGAGGAGAGGGCTGTGGTGAATACCGATGCAGGGAGGGAGCTGCATTGATTGGAGTAAAACTGGCCCAAGATAGCATCAATTACCCACTGCTGATGGATGTCTGCTTGCTGCCTGCCAGGCTGGGACTGCACTGCATCAGCTGTCACTGCTGCTGCCTAGAAATGCTCCAAAGAAAATGCCCCTCAGCCTTGGAGGGGACCTGGGGAGCAGGGCATGGTGGCATCTTGGTGACAAGGAGCAGCGAGCCCCTGCCTGGCACTGCTCACAGCCCCCAGCCCCAATGGCTCTGCCTCTCTGCTTGCCAATTGCCTCTGTTCCAGGGTGTTTCTGGAAGTTTGGTGACAAACAAGGGCACCCCTAATGGCTGTTCCCTCACCTGGGTCCTCAGGGTGAGGCTGGAGGGACAGATGACAAGTAATGCCTGTAATTTTTTGGGGTAGGTGATAGGGGAGCCATGTCCTACCTGAGCCAAACCCTACTTTTTTAGGGGTCTATAATATAGATAATTTCTGTTCTTGTCTATCTCTATGGGGAGGAAAGAATGCAGCACATACACTTATATTTTTTTCCAGTTTCTCCCCTGGTTGTTCAGCCCAGAAGAAATTCAGCTGAGAGCTCCTCATGCCTGGGTGTCTGATGTGGCTCAGCCAGAGGGGACCCTGCTCACCTGAGAGCCAGGAGGGCTCCCCAGGAGCTGGCTCCGTGTGCTTGGGAATCTCTCCCACCCTGGAGCAGGCAGGGACAGCTGATCCTGGCAGGCTCAGGGGCTTTAAGATTAGAGAAACAGGAGGGCAGCAAGGCAAAGGGGAAATCTGGATGTGTGTAGGAGGGAGTTACAAAAGCAGAAACAGGAGCAGGGCTGGGGGTGTGGTGATGCTGCAGTGCACCAGGAGCACCAGAATTCACCCTAAAGACAAAATACTCCAATTGTGTTCCTTATTGTAGCTGGTGATCATCTGCAGGATGGATTGGGATTAGCACTGGAGTTACACCCAGAGCTGAGCTCCCAGAGCCTCAGACCTCTCCAGTGCTTCTCTGAGCTGAAGGAGTCCTCCTGCACCAAGCTCTGCTCCCTTCTGAGCAGACAAGAGTGGCAAAGCCATTAGCTGAGAGCATCTTCGTTAATGTGGCATAAGCAGCTAAAGAAGATGTATTTATGCTCCTTCATTTACAATTGATAATCTCTAGAGTGAGGAGCTGGTAATAAATTTTCTCTCTGGGGTTTCTATCCCTCTGCAGCCCACGCTGCAGAAGGGAAGAGGCAGCTCATTTGCATAAGATAATGAAACTGCAGCAAAATAGTAAAATTGCAAATCAACTTTGTTTTAATAATGACAGATGCTTCTTAAACACTTTAATTATGTCATCTCTCAGAGCTTTTTTAGCTGGGCCACAAGAAGGGAGAGCAATATTGCTGAAATACTTGGAATAGACCCTGTTCCCTTTCCACAACTTAAAGTCTCCAAGCCAAAACTTTTTCCTTTGCTGGGAGGCTTTTCTGGCTCAGAGAATGTCCTGAGAGAGGACGGGCAAGTTCTCCCAGGCAGATGATGCCCCCAAAAGTGAGGGTGCAAATCTCTGTGGTGAATGATACCTGCAGTACCACAGGGTAAGCAGCAGCCTGGACACCTCTGAGCAAAATTCCGTGTCAAAGTGCAAGGGACACTTTGCTATGAAGCATCAGTGTGTGGTATGCCCAAGAAAGCATAGGAAGAAAGATAAACACATTAATGGGGAAAAAGCCAGGATGTCAGCAAACATGGAGACAGTGGAAAAAAATTCTGGGCAGCACGGGAGGGTGAAAATCAGCTCACTGGTGCCGAAAGGTAAAAAACCCTGAAAGGATGGGGTGGTTCGTGTCTGCAGTCGTTCTGCAGCACGTGCTCAGTCCTTTCTGCAGTGATTCATCTCACCCTGTACTCTGCTGTGTAATGACATCCCATAATGATGTCCCTTTCCGTTCTGCTGGAGATCATGTCCTGGTCTCACCTGTTTCCCCTAAATGCCCCCAAAAAGCAGCCACTCCAGCCCTGCTCCTCCCTGCAGCCAAGGCAGTGTCTCTGGGGCTGGGAATCAGTCACTTTCCTAATCTATGGAAACCATTTCCAGGCACATTATATACAGAGCCCATATGTTACTGCAGCACTGCCAAAAGGGTTCTTGTTTAATAGGATCCTGCTTTCAGCCCATGTTTGGGGTGTGCTAAATAGCACCACTGATACTACTTAAAATAAAAGGTGTCAGCACCTTCTCTGCCCTGGCCAATTGCTTCCAGCACTGGAGATGTCCCTGGACACAAAACCCTTCAGCTGAGCCACCCCCGTGCTCAGTCCAGCAATGGGACCCCCTCTTGGGGGTTGTCTCATCCTTGGGTGCTCCCCACCTCTGGACACCAGTTCTCCAGCAGCGTTAGGGAAGCTGCACAGAAATTCTTGAAGGAAAACGTCACCAAATTCTTCCAAATGGCACAAGCAAGTTTGGGTTCAGGCTGTGTTGCTCTTTGGTTTGGTCTGAGGGAGGAAAAAAGATTTGGTGTTTGGAGCTGCTGGGTGGAGAGGGAGAATGTGAGGGAGGAGGGGTGGTGGTTTGGGTCCTTCCCTGCAGTGGGCACAGGGATGTGTCAGGGCTCTGACAGTCAGGGTCATGAAAACACCCGCTCAGAGGTACGATTATAGCTTAAAAATGGGATTTTGCTGGAAGAAATACAGGTTAAAAATTGTTCTCTCTGCTGAGCTAAACATCTGAAATGTCTAAAGGTTGGGTGGAACGGGGAGGTGGGAGATTGGCAGGGAAGCCTCGCTCACCATTTCCCAATTTTCTCCCTCTTTTGCCCAGAGGGATTAATTGATGCTCAAAGGGAACCAATCTCCTTTTCTTTATGGCTGAAATCTGTTGTCTGATTAATTATTCATTTGTAGCATGATTGGCAGTGTTGAGGTCTTGGGTTCACAGGCAGTAAAGGGTGCTCTGGTGACTGACAAGGTTAATTGGTGCCTGGCGTGGTTGGTGATAAGGATTTGTCTCGACAATTCCTCACATTTCCAACAGGGGCAGGGGGTGGCTGTGCAGGGACAGCCGGCACTGCCCTTGGCCTGCCCTGTGCTTTTCCAGCCATTCCCTTCTGCAGGACACGTCAGGGGGGTTTGCTCATCAGGTCCCACCTGCTCCGTGGTGTAGAAGAAGCTTTGCAAGGGTGTCCCTTGCTTTTACCTTTTTTTTCCCCTTCTTCCTCTTTTTGCTGTGTTCTCTGCATATTGATGGGAGCTCAGAATATAAAAGTGAGGCTTGGCTCAGCTCTCTGCACGTCCCTCCTCTGCAGAAGTGCCACAGCTGCAGTTTTCCGGGGGGCTTGAGTGAATAGAGATGAGAGAAATTTATGAGGGTGACCCTTAAAAATGATGAAAATGGGAAGGAATTGTCTTTTAAATCTCAGAGCACACAGGAAGCAGTAGCACAACCACAGTGCTTGAAGTGCCACCCTTCCACCCCAGTGCCACCCTTCCATCCCAGTGCCACCTTCCCATCCCAGTGCCACCATTCCATCCCAGTGCCACCCTTCCATCCCAGTGCCACCTTCCCATCCCAGTGCCACCATTCCATCCCAGTGCCACCCTTCCACCCCAGTGCCACCCTTCCATCCCAGTGCCACCCTTCCACCCCAGTGCTACCTTCCCATCCCAGTGCCACCCTTCCATCCCAGTGCCACCCTTCCATCCCAGTGCCACCATTCCACCCCAGTGCCACCCTTCCATCCCAGTGCCACCATTCCATCCCAGTGCCACCCTTCCACCCCAGTGCCACCTTCCCATCCCAGTGCCACCATTCCATCCCAGTGCCACCTTCCCATCCCAGTGCCACCATTCCACCCCAGTGCCACCATTCCATCCCAGTGCCACCATTCCACCCCAGTGCCACCCTTCCATCCCAGTGCCACTATTCCATCCCAGTGCCACCCTTCTACCCCAGTACCACCATTCCATCCCAGTGCCACCCTTCCATCCCAGTGCCACCATTCCACCCCAGTGCCACCCTTCCATCCCAGTGCCACTATTCCATCCCAGTGCCACCCTTCCACCCCAGTACCACCATTCCATCCCAGTGCCACCCTTCCATCCCAGTGCCACCTTCCCATCCCAGTGCCACCCTTCCATCCCAGTGCCACCTTCCCATCCCAGTGCCACCATTCCACCCCAGTGCCACCCTTCCACCCCAGTACCACCATTCCATCCCAGTACCACCATTCCATCCCAGTGCCACCATTCCATCCCAGTGCCACCTTCCCATCCCAGTGCCACCATTCCACCCCAGTGCCACCCTTCCACCCCAGTACCACCATTCCATCCCAGTACCACCATTCCATCCCAGTGCCACCATTCCATCCCAGTGCCACCTTCCCATCCCAGTGCCACCATTCCATCCCAGTGCCACCATTCCATCCCAGTGCCACCCTTCCATCCCAGTGCCACCATTCCACCCCAGTGCCACCCTTCCATCCCAGTGCCACTATTCCATCCCAGTGCCACCCTTCCACCCCAGTACCACCATTCCATCCCAGTGCCACCCTTCCATCCCAGTGCCACCTTCCCATCCCAGTGCCACCCTTCCACCCCAGTGCCACCTTCCCATCCCAGTGCCACCATTCCACCCCAGTGCCACCCTTCCACCCCAGTACCACCATTCCATCCCAGTACCACCATTCCATCCCAGTGCCACCATTCCATCCCAGTGCCAGCTTCCCATCCCAGTGCCACCATTCCATCCCAGTGCCACTTCCACCCCAGTGCCACCTCTATCAGTGAGGGAGAGGGGGGCACAGGGGAGCAGGGGGGGCAGTGCTGCAGCATCCCAGCAGGGCTGGCTGTCCCCAGGGCTGTGCCTCTGCTTTTAGAGTTTGTTTTATTGTAGCTGGAACAACCCGGCTCCCATCGTTCCCATCCCGGAACCCACGGACATTTCCTCCCAAGCCTTCACACAATTAAGCAGAGTCATAAAGATTCCAGAGTAATAAACGTTGCCCTTTAGGGTGCTTTTAGCAAGCTTGTAGGAGTTTTGATTTCCATCGGAAGGGGAGGCAGGGAAACAGAACTTTTATGAACCTTGAAGGCCCCTGGGGACCTTTGGTTCTGTCGGGGGCTCTGGGGCTCTGGGACTTTTTTGTGCTGAAAAGCAGACACAGACCCGGAATAAACCACCCTGGGGAGGGTTTCTGCAGAGTGTGGAGCACCCGGACTCGATTATTGGTCTGAAACCAAACTTTTTGTAGGTGTGTGAGGACAGGGGGGGGTGGGGAGTACACGGAGCCTCATCCCTTCGGGGCAAAAGTGACACCCGTGGGGATCTTCCCTCCCTCCCCAGAACATCCCCACCTCTCCCATCCCCCCAGACAACCCCCGGCCAGAGGCTCCTCTGAGCTGCTTGGCTTTAGCAGTGAATTTTGTTGTTATTTTTTTATGGCTGGTTATCAGGAGAGCCGAGCATGTCATTAAACAGCTTGCTCTTAGGTGTAAAAATTCAACAAGGAGGAAGGGAGTTGTTCCGCATAAGCAGGCAGAAGCTTCCTTGTTTTCTAGAAATTATTTTTATTTAAAATTTAAAACCATATTACTTCATACAGCAAACTGTGCACTTTGATATATCACAGTGTCTTAAAAAGGAAAATAATCAGAATTTTTTCTTTTTTTTTCTTTTCTTTTTTTTTTTTTTTTTTTTTTTGGAAATTTTATTTACATCAGCCTAGAATGATCAGCAAGTAACACAGTTACTATGAAACCAAAATTGTTACAAAATGTTTACAAAAAACTATATTCATAGAAATTCTGCATGTCCACAAAGGAAAAATCCCCTGAATGTCACGGAGACCACTTTTTTTCCTTTTTTTCCCACTCTTTTTTTTTTTTTTTTTTTTTTTTTTCCTTTTTTTTTTTTTTTTTTTTTTTTTGAGAAACATGTCAAAATAAGGGACAGAGAGCAGAGGGCTTGCGATGCTGCTGCCCAGGAGCACCTGAGCAGCTCTGGTGACACCCGAGCAGGGACGGGCGCTGCAGTTGCTTGGGGTCTCCGCAGGGTCCCAGGGTGCTGGGGGAGCTGCCAGATCCGGGGGTCCCTCTGTTGTGACCCTTCCCGGGAGCACCCTGCTGGCTCCCAGCTGAGCCCTGCACCCCAGGAGCACCCACCGAGGGGGGAGCGGTGGCTGCCGGAGCTGGTTCCCTGTTGCATATTCCATCTCCTTGGGGATCTCTCCTCCCGAACCCACCACGAGTTGGTGCTTTGCTCAAAGCAAGCCCAGAGCTACCTGCTGTGCCCCTGCTCTGCCTCACAGGAGAGCTGGAAGGAAAAAGCAAGTGATAAAAGGGACAGTGAACCGAGGTGACAACAGTTTCGATACAGTTTAATAGCCCAAACCTCTTTCCTCTTTATTTCCTTCTCACATTTGCAGCCCCCACCCCCTCTCCCCCAGCCCACCGAGAGAAGAAAGGAGCCGATTTAAACAAAGCTGGGGGGGCAGATGATTTCTAAGAGTTGGCAATCGTCACCGAGAGGTCCCAGAAGATGCTGGCAGAAGGCTTTGAGGCTTTGTCACCAGCTCTGCCCCCCTGAAGTCTCCCAAGGGGTCTCTGCTCCGGACCAGGCTCCTCGCTCCTGCTCCGCGGTCAAACCCCACACGGGCTCCGGGTGGGGGTGAGGAGCACCCAAGGGAGATGTGGGTGACAGAGGCTCCAGGCCGAGCAGGGTAGCAGCAGGCTGAATTCCCACTCGTCCCGGCTGGAACTGCTCCTGGATTGCTGCAGGAAGGCTGAGATCAGGGAGCAGGAGGGCAACGGGGGAGCCCGCAGCCCCCCCGGGCAGCTCCCGCAGCTCCTCCCCGGGGCCGAGCCGAGCAGAAAGTTCCCTTCTTGTTGAGCTTCGGATGTTTTAATGGTCAGGATTTAAAGATAAAAGCCTAAAGTCGATGGATGAGGGCAGCGATGCCATGGCTGAGGTGTGGGCAGGGCAATGGTTAATCTGCAGGGTTTGGCTTTGCTGGCAGATAGCACCAGTAATCCCAGATTCTCACTCCTTCATCTGGAATGTTTGTGAGTAAAATCAAATCAAACTGGTGTCAAATATGAATAAATGGGGCTTATGGTATTAGTAAAATTTATTTATTTTGAAAAAAAAAATCTGCTAAGAAGCAAAAGGAATGCCATTTTTTGGTGGTATTTTACTCTTCCTGGACATTTAAAGTCAGTTTCAGGCTTTGTTCTCTCTGATTTAATTGTAAAAATCTAAGAGTTGGAAATCTGCAAAGGAAACATAAAATTTCCTATTCTGACAAGCCTAAGGATTTGCAAAGCAATATAGAAAGAATGTCATTAGCTTTGGGAAGCAGAAACATGTTTCCAATCTATCAGGTGTTTGGTCAGCAAACTCTTAAGAAATGTGATGCTCATGGGGTGCATTCACCCCTAATTTTTCATGATTCCTATGAAGAGGTGAAAATTCTTTGCATATCTTAACGAGTCAAAATTTGACAAATTACCTTCTTTTGTTTGTTTGTTTCGGGTCACTGTGATGCTTCTTTACATCATGGAAAAGCAAAATAAGGACAAATAATGTTCTGTGATAGGAGGGGGAGCAGCTATCTCCCCTCAAGCCAATTTTCTAATTCAGCTCCATCCTCACTGAGCCTCGGAAAGAAACAGGTGGGGAAAAAAAAAAAACAACCTGAAACCATCTACAAACAGGTTTGTTCCTTTGGGCGAGGATAAACTTTCCAGAAAGGCCTTGCAGCACGGGGGGGGGAGCAAACTGGGTCAGCTCGTCCCTGGGGTGGCTGTGGCTCCCCACACAGAGGGAGAAGTTTGGGGATGCTGAGCTCAGGTGTGTTGAGCTGCTCCATCCCTGTCCTGCCCACCCTCAGGGCTTGGGTGGTGGGTGCAGGAGGTGTTTCCAGCAGCACAAGTGTGTAGGTCAGTGTCCCCCTGGCAGGAGGTTGTTCTGAAGCCCCTTCCAGTGCTCCCCGGGTGGTGTTCTGGGTTAGAATGGGCAGAGCCGTTTCTGTTTGCTTCGCTTTGCAAATGGATCTGCAGTGTCCCCACCTGCCACCTGCAGGGTTCCCTGGGGAGGGACAGAGCTGAGTGACGTTACTCAAATGTTACTTTAGGTCAGCAGAGGGGTCTTTGGTAATTCTGCCTAAATTCATCTGCAGGACCAGCCTTCCGGATTAAGCAACCTGAAAATAAGAACACAGTGCATGGAAGATTTCTTAAAAACTTTTCAGTGTGTGTTTGCTTCAGTCACCTGGAGATGCTGCTCAGGGCTCCACACGTTGCTCCTCATCCCAGGCCAGCCCTGGCCCTGCAGGCTGGGACATCTTTCAGGTCTCTGATGCCATGGGGAGCATTTAGTCCTAAGCCAGCCGTACAGTCCTCTCCTGGTCTGAGTGAGACCACAGCAGAGCTGCAGTTCAGTGCTGCTGAATTTCATGGAAATTGGTCCTGCTGGGCTCTTGGAAAGAGGTCTGTTCCTGCTGCTGCAGCCTCTGGACTCAGCTGCTTTCTGTGCTTCCCTGCAGGAGTGACTGAGCTTTGTGGAAAGAGAGAAGGAGCTGAGGAGCTGGAGGTCCCGGTGTCACTCTGGGCACAGGCTGGGGTTTGGCACAGGGTGCGTGGGGGTGGCACTTGGAGGTGGCAGTGGCTCCTGTGCCCACCACACTGTTCCATCCCTGGCCAGGAGCTCAGCTCTGTTCAGCCTTACTCACCCCTCCACAGTCCCCTCTCCTGGAGCCACCACTGGCCACGTGTTGCCTTCTCCCACCACGGCCCACGGGGACTTCCAGGTGGCCAGAGCCAGCACGAGGGCCACTTTCTGCTGCTTCAAGAGAAGGCAGAGCCTTGGCCACCACAGTGCTTCACAGAGAGCTTCCCCTTTCCCGGACAGCTGTGCTGTGTGTGTCTCTGGGGGATGGATGCTCGCAGAGATGGCTGCAGGTGCTGCACCTCCGAGGGTTTCTGGTTATTGCCATGCTGAGGGAGCCTTCCCTGGGGGCTCCTCTGTACCCCCCCGGGGCTCAGTCGGGATCAAGTCTGTTTCTCCTCCGTGTGTTTTCAGTATGTAAACATCAGACTCCTGGATGGTGGGTGGTGTGTTTGGACTCCACGAGGCCTGTAGGATCTAAGCGTTTAAAAAAAAAAAAAAAAAATAGAAGAACAAAAAAATAACAAAAATGAAACAGAAAACCCCAAGACCTCTGTTACAGTCCGTGCTTTGAAGTTCTTGCTTCTGTGCCGGTGATGGATGCAGTGTCGTAAAGGCCTTGTTCTTGAAATGAACCAAACCAGGCTTTTTTGTTTGTTATTTTTTTTTTTCTATTTTTTTTTTTTCTTTCTCACTTTTTAATCCTTCCTTCCCTAGTTACGAGCGCGTCCAGCCTCGCCTGCTGCAATTCCTTCCCTCCCGCCCCCCCAAACTCCCATTCCCTAGGGAAACACGGGTGCCAATCCGGTGTTGCAGGTCATGTTGTCCTTCCCGGGCAGCCGCCTGTCGTTGAAGGTGTGCATGTTGATCACAGCATCCGTCTTCACCAGGACAGGGGGCTGGGGCTTGTGCTTGACCCTCCGCTGGCAGCTGAGGGACAGCCGGATCTCCTCAGCCATGGCACTGCAGAAGGAGCGCTGGGGACAGCAGGGACAAAAACCTCCATTACCCCCGGGAAAAGGTTCTGCCAACAACCCTCTGGGCAGGAGGATGCTGAGACCCTGCTCTGCATCGGTTGTTCTCAGCGGGAGTGACACCCGGGCTCTGGTTGTCCCCTCTCTCCTTCATCGGGGGCTGTACCTGTGGCACACTCGGTTCTGCCAACAGGCAGAGCCCCGGGGGCTCTTGGGGTGCTGGTGCCCGGTGTGATCCCTGGCAGATTTATGGAATTTATGGATTTATGGGATGGAATCTTACTGGGTTTGCTAGAGGGCAGTTTTCCTTCCTCTGTCTGGTACGTCACAGGAGCAACTTGCTTGGGTTTCTGGTCATGCACACAAATGCCCTTTCTACTGTTCCTGACGTGCGAGGAAGGGATAAAGCCAGAAAAGCAGCTCTCTTCTTTCAGCAGCACTAACCAACCACCGTGGGGGGGCTGGGCTGCCTGTCTGAGTGTTCTCAAAAGCTGATAAAATAGCATGAAACTTCCTGACCAGTTCCTTGAGGCTCTTAGGAGCTGAGAGAAGAGGCAGAGATTTCACACGTGTCCATTGCTCCTGGAACACCCAACACCTCTGCTGCCTCTCAGGGGTGCTGGGGCAGCAGGCGAAGGGCTGAATCCCCCTCCCCATCTCCCTGTCTGTCTCTGGGGTCCATGTTCAAACCCCCCAGAGGTTCAGCCCAGGGTACCTGCTCACGCTCTGCCGTTTTCCGCAGTTTGTAGATGAATTCCACCATGGCCACGAAGACAGAGAGCACCAAGCCTGCTGCCAGGACGATGAAAATCCCACCAATGTTCTGGATGCCCAGGGCACTGGCCTCCTTGTTCTCATCCTCAGGGCACCCGTTGCCTCGCCACCACTTCTCCTTCATTACGTGGAGCTTGTCCTCCTCCTGGAGCTGGAGGATGGCAATGGTGATCTTGTCCCTGTAGGGTGACCCTGGGGAGGGGGAGCACCATTAGACACAGAGGGAAGGAAGGACAAGAAGGGGACCCAGGAATGTGGCTGTGCTAAGCAGGGCTGCTCAGTGGGCTGTGCAAGCTTTGGTGTTTGGACTTTTGCTACTGGCAGTGGGCTATTTTATCCCATTTATTGTATTTGTGGTAAGCAGCTCCCCTCCTGAGCATCCCACAGAAACCCCTCCAGTGTCACTTACCCATGGGAGTCCCAATCCCATAGCCTTTGGAGTCGATGAGCCCCCCGATCTGGGTGAGGTTGCAGTTCCTCTGGGTGATGTACTCGATGGTTGTTGACTCCATCAGCAGCGCGTAATCGGCTGTGAGGGTTCTCTGGATTCCTTCCTCGTTGTTTTTCACAAGTGCTGTGGGTTTGCTGCTCATGAAAGCCCACATTTTTTCAAAGGTGGAGATTTTTGATTTCTGGGAAAACAACACCCCCACGTCCCCAAAACTGAATTAGTATTCTATTGGCTGAAACCTTGGGTCGATACAGTCAATAACAGAGATTTGAGAACAGTCCCCAGCTGTTACCAACCTGACCTTGTCTTAAATCTCTCCACTTTCACTGCCCAACGTGGTTTGGCTTCACTTGAGATCTTGTCCTTCAGGTGATGCTGGGAGGTGCTGCCAGACCCTGCCTGGATGCCCTGCAGAGCACCAGCAGCCCCCCAGCCTCTCCTTTTGTGTCTCCTAACCCAAATTCTGTTTGGCCTGTAATGTTTTTTCACAAGGAGAACAGACAGAACATTTCAGAGGGCATATTTTTCTCTTGTGCACACACTCGATGATATTTTTGTCTCTCTTCAAGCACTGCAAGGAAATGTGTCTCTTCTGAGATATCTGCAACTGCCAAACAAATCTAACGTAGCCACCTAAACAGAGGCAGAGAAATATTCAAGAAGATTCTCTCACGACTAAAAATAAAAAATGGATACTCTTCCACTACCAGCAGGTGTTCTGTTAAAAAAGGAGGAATATATTTTCTAGCTTACTGTTCACATGAATGTCTTTTTCTTCTTCTAGAAAATGTGTTAACTGGGAAGAAATATGGCTGTTTTGTCTTTCCATGACATTTCAAATATACCATTTGTCTGCGACCACCTTCTGAACTGTCTCTCTCTCTGAGCCATGTGGAGGCTGCCAGGTGACTGACTCCAGGCTAGAAAGATTCCCCAGGAATGTCCCATCAGCTTCCTCTTGAATTTCCCCCTTGGTCCCCAGGGATGAACCCTCCTCTCTCATCAGCCCAACTCTATCCATCCAGCTGAGTTCTGGAAAAGCACTGGGATACTCAGGCTTTTGTTCATTATGTGCCATTATTTTTTTCTGCCTAATTTCTTGTTTTTCCTAGATCCTTTTTTTTTTTTTTTTTTTGCCTTCTTATTTTATAAGAGGCAGCTCAGTCAGCCAAAACCTCCTCCTCCACAACACTACTTAGCAAGAGCCTGAAGCTGGCTGATAAGTTGGAGGGGCTGATAAGTGTTTGAGCTTTGCCTTGAATCAGGGGATCTGCTCACCTGCAGCTCCACGAGGAGTTGCTGTGGCAGGAGCTGCACCTCCTGCTTTAGCTGTCACTTATCTAGCTTTCAGGTCTCTGTCCTTTTGTAAGAAAGCAGGAGATGGAGCCCCATCCCACCCCAACTCCTGCTATCACATCTCCCCCTCATTTTTCAGTAGCACCCAAAACGTGCCAGCATAGGCTTATCTTAGAAAACCACTATAAATAAGGGTAAATTAGCTAAGAAAAGAACTACCTTGTAATGCTTGGTATTTCAGATGCTTTACCTGTACACCTCCTTTTTTTTCCCCCAGCATGTTTAAGAGATGCTGGCACATGGCTCAACACCTCCAAGCTCAGGAACAAAAGCTCTTCCTCTCACTTGAACCCCCTGGGCTCCTTCTCCTCACTGAAATAACCACACCCCCATTTATTCTCAGTTAGAGCTCAGGCTTGTTGTAATCCACTTGTGCTGGAGCAAACTCCATTCAAGAGCAGGATAATCACCCTCTCTTGAAAAATCTGGGCCAGTGCCTGGGAGGTATATTTGTGGCATCTCTCAGACCTCAGAGAGCAGCAAGAAATGCAGCTTCCAAAAGGATTATTAAATATCTGTGCATTACAATTTGTGATTGCAGTGAATAGCATCCTCAGCTCTCTGATAAGGGCTTGTTTAACATTTATATAGTTCACATCAGAGGCCTCTGGGTTCATTGGCTCTCCCTTTCTCTCCTTCTCCACCTGCATTTAATGCTTCTTAGGTGTTGACACAGAGCTCTTAAACAACATCAGTGTTCTCCCAGTTTAAAGCATAGACCAAAATAAACAGGCAAAAAAAATCAATAGGCTGCATTTAGTGAAGCTAATAGGACTTGCATGAGGCATTGTAGCTCTTCAGACAACTTAAATTACATCAGACAGGGCTCCCTGGAAGAGAAGCAGCACTTTTCTCTTCTTAAATCACTGCTTCTGACCAGCTGAAAGGGCTTAATTGTGTTTTGAAACGCCAGGAGAAGCTCAGCTTTCTTGTCTCCAACTGTGCTGCTTCAAGACCCTTCGGGGTGTCCTTGGTTGGGGGGCTCTGGGCTGGGGACACCCGTGGTAAGGTGGGCACCTTCCCTGGCTGCAACACTCGTGGGCAAGGGCTCAGCAGGGGTTGGAGCTGCCTGGTGCTTAATGAACCAACATCAGTGGGGATTCTGAAGCCCCAGGAGGGGCTGGTGCCTCCCTTGCTGCTTCCATGGCCTCATCTTCCCCAGAGATAAGGTAGGGGCAGCTCCTCCAGGTCAAGGCAGGGTGGTTGGACACACATCTCTGGCCAAGGCAATCTCAGGCTCTCCCTGTAGTATAAATCCTGCTTTTCTCCTCCTTGGGAATTTATTTCCTATTAGTTTCTTTCCCTCAGATAACGGGAGATAACTCTGCTGCTCCCAGGGAAAATTCACCAGCTGTAACATTCAGCACAGCACCAGGAGCTTGATAGACCTGGCTGTTTGTTGGAAGTCCAATTTAGAAGGAATTGTCAATCACTGTGAGAGCAGTCATCAGTCAAACCCTGCAGGAGAGAGCAGAGCTCCAGCCCACACCTCATCCTGGAGAACTTCCACCCCTCTGCAAGTTTTCCTGTTAGGGGGAAAGTTGTTCCTTCCTCCCTTTTCTCTGAATGATTTTCTCTGAATGATTGCCCTGTGCTCAGCCCTGGGGAGGCCACAGCTTGAGTCCTGTGTCCAGTTCTGGGCCCCTCAGCTCAGGAAGGAGATTGAGGTGCTGGAGCAGGTCCAAAGGAGGCAACTGGGCTGGTGAAGGGATCCAGCACAGATCCTATGAGGAGAGGCTGAGGGAGCTGGGGGTGTTGAGGCTGGAGAAGAGGAGGCTCAGGGGAGACCTCATCACTCTCTACAACTCCCTGAAAGGAGATTGGAGCCAGGGGGGGGTTGGGCTCTTTTCCCAGGCAACTCTCAGCAAGAGAAGAGGGCACAAGAGGTCTCAAGTTGTGCCAGGGGAGGTTTAGGTTGGACATGAGAAAGAATTTCTTTCTGGAGAGGGTGCTCAGCCACTGGAATGGGCTGCCCAGGGAAGGGGTGGATTCTCCATCCCTGGAGATCTTTCAAAAGAGCCTGGATGTGGCACTCAGTGCCATGGGCTGGGAACCACGGGGGGAGTGGATCAAGGGTTGGACTTGATGAGCTCTGAGGTCCCTTCCAACCCAGCCCATTCTAGGATTCTATGATTCAGCTGCACTTCAAAGGTGGTCACTTATTAATGGGCATTTGGGTGACATCACCTGAGAACATACCATCCAAATAAGCAAAACCGTCTTGGTAGTAACTTAATAGTAAAGATTGCACATAAATTGTGTTTATTTTGCTGGACTTCTGGTTGGTTTTTTTTTGGTTTTTTTTTCCATGTGTGTACATTTTGTTTTGCTGGACCTCTGATTTTACAGTGTAAATAATTTCCCTGAAAAAATTGTTACTGGGGCTAAGTACTGCTGAACTGCTGGTGGCTGTGCTGTGGCTAGGGGCAGATTTCTTCTCTAGGGAATCACCATTTACATTTCTGGGCTGTGTAAAAGAAATGTGGGTTGGTATCAGGCAGACCCCCCCGTGCCCCTGTGACCTCCCTGGGGTCCCCAGAACCCCCTCAAGGACACCTTTGCTTTGCTGCCAAAGGTAGGTAAAGAGGAACTGCTTGATTGCTTTGAAGCATGAAGATAAATGGACTGACACTGCCTTGTTCCTGGCAGAAAAACTCCAGAGATGGGAATTCTGGCAGGTGAGGGGTGATGGAGATTATTGCTAATAAAAACCCAGGTGAATGAGGCTGATGGCTGCAGCCATGGTGCACACCAGGACTGGGTCTCCCTCCTGATCCAGGAGTGGAGCTCCTCCTGGTTTGGTCAGGATAAATAACATCAGAATCTGCTCTTCTGTGTCTCAATAACCCCCTGCAATGGTGCTAAACCAGAGGCATGTAAGAAAAGCTGAGCAGCATCCCCTCTGAAAGCAGCAATTGCAACAACACCAAGAACGCCTCTGAATTCATTCTTTAGAGCCACGGCTCAGGAGGAGCCTTTAATAACCAATGCTTCAGGACCAGTCACCCAAATAAATTAATGGAATAGTTTAGAGGAGCCACTACAAGGCATCTTGCCAAGACATATATGCTTTTTTATCAGTGAAATTGGCAAGAAAGGAACTTTCAGGATTAAGATTTTCAATTCCAGCCCGTATGAAAAAAATAAATTGATTTTCACCAACTGAAGATACTTACTCTTGAGGATTTAACATGTCTGTACAAGTGAAAATATATGTACACACATACAAACTCTCAGACTCGTACTCCAAACTGCACATTAACCCTGGCATTTGTTCAGGGAGAGGCAGCATCCTTTGCAAGATATGAAGGATTTCTGGCATGATTTGTAAGGAAAGCTAGATGCTGTTCCTAAATTAATTGATCTGTGTTTATTCCTGTAACTCGATATGCACTGCCAGGGAATAAATAGCTTCTCAAAAGTTCTTTTCATTAAGTCAAAATCTGCCAGCAGGGTTGGTAAAACTCCCTCTTCTGCTTCCCCTTGGCTCAGCTCAGCTGCCCAGGAAAAGCCTCTGGGGGAGTGGGGATGCTCACTGTGGGGCTGCCCCAGAGATGGGACCAACAGGGACCTTGTGCAGGGACTTGGGGGAATGGCAGGAGTGAGTTCCTAACGTGCAGGAATGACTTTGCTTTTCCCAGATATTTGGCAGAGACCTCTCCAGCTGGGGGCTGGGAGAAGCTCTGGCTCTCCTGTATTTCTCTGGACACAAAGGACAAGGGGACAGAACACCCCACAGCAGCATCTCACTGCTCCAGTCATGGAAACGCTTCCCAAAATTCCTGAGAACGCGTCTCCAAACAACAATAGTCATAAAAAAAGGAAAAGGAAAACACACTGCACCAATAAACCCTGCCAGTTGCCTGTCAGAAGCCTCAGGAATGACTCTGACAGATGACGACATGAAACAATAAATATCCCGTGTCCTTGATGATTTAAAAATAAAAACAACACTGTTTCCTCTTATGCCCATAAAAAATTTACTGGAAAGAGCAGTTAAAACACAGCAGGGAAAGTCTGTCTTTTCCTGATAGCTGCTGGAGGTTTCTATTGCTTTTGGAAGGTAACACAACACATCTGACGGTGCCAAAGACAAAACTGCCTGCACCAGAAAGCAAAATAACCAGCAGCAACCTGCTGCCCTGTGCAGTGATTTCATCCCCCAGAATTAGGAACCATCAAACCAAATTCTCCACGTTTTTCTGCCAATCTGTGTTGTTGGCCCCTACATGGAGATTCAGGCAGTAGAGTGGCTCCTTAAGCAAGAAAAGTTGAAGAAAGCTGCTGGTTCTTGTTAGGAAAATCCAGCCCATTGGCTTCCTCCTTTAATTTGGCAATTAAACTGCTTTTTAAAGCATTAGCTGTGTTTGTGACACTTTGGGACATAGATTTCCCTTTGAATTAGAGGGGCAAGGACAGGGGGAGGCAGCCCCAATTCTGTAGCCAAAGCTCTGGTCTCCAAGCCAGGGTGATCAGTGCTTGGCTTAATGACTCCTCATTTCTATTCCTTTCTTCTCCCACTTTTTTAAAGTGTGTTTTACAGGATAGGTGTGGTTTTAAAAGTCCAGTTTCCAGTTTCTGTCCAGTTTTGAGGTAATAGTGAAATATGAATGCCCTGAGCATCCTCCTCTGCAGTGTTGGTAACTTCTGGAATTAATCATGCTTTAAAGAGGAGAAATAATTTAGTTTGATTCTGATGCATTGGTGCTGTTACCTCACACTGGATTCCAGAGCTTAATAAAACTTAACTACATTAAGATGAAGACCTGAGGGGCAAGAAAAATATTTCAGATGTAAATGGTACTGGTGAGGGGGGGATTTTTACAACATCTGCCCAGTTCTGGGTTTCTTTTGTTCTCTGTCCCTGGAGGTTGCCCAGGTCAGCCCTGAGGAGCATTTCTTGCAGAGCCAAGGATGGAGCTGCTATGGGTGAGACCTGGAAACAGGGAAAATATCTCAGGGAATAAGATTTTTCTGTAGGGCTTTAACACAACCTGTCCTGTCACACATAACACGTGCTCTGGTTCAGGGTGTCTGAGCCAATATGGGTTACGACTTCCCAAGGTGTAAAATCAATCTGATTTTGTACTCCTGACTCCAGTTAGCAGCAGGGGGGGGGATTTAGCCACGATGTGCATCCAGGGAAGCTGAACTGCCAGAGCCTTGGCAAAGAGGCAGGAACAGACAAGGAGAAGCAGCGGTGGCTCAGGAGGGGTTTTGTCTTTGGTTCTTTGTTCCCACTCCCCTTGGCCCCAGCACGTTCCAGCTCTGCCTGGAAGGTAGAAAGCCCTTGCCTGAGCTCACCTTGAAGAAGGTCATGGTAGCTCCATCCTTCACTGCTCCATACTCTATTTTTGTCTGCTTTGCCAAGTCATCTGCCGAGTCGATGGGGGATTCCATCCTCTCCACTGTCAGGAAGGCTGCAAGGTTGGCCGTGTAGGACGAGATGATAATTAGGGTGAAGAACCACCATATGCCACCAATGATCCGTGTAGAGAGAGCTTTGGGCATCAGCTCAGAGCCTGGGGTGGGAGATGGGGAAGGAGAAGGAGGAGGGAGAAGCAGAAGGAGAAAGGACTTGGTTTACAGACATACATACATGACACACATGATATATAGAGAAAGGATTGGGTTTCACTGTCAAATAATAGCCACACAATTAAAGCCAACTGTTTCTGAGGTAAATTATCCAGACATCTTACATGCAAGGAAACCACTGGGGTTTTTTTGGCGTTTGGAGAAAAAAAAAAAACCCTTCCCTTTATTGGTGACCTTGGGTACAGTGCACAATTTCCAGGAAACATTCAGACTGAAGTAATTAACTAGGCTGCTTTTATGAGATTTAAATAGCAAGGCATTTATGAACTTTTGTGAGTGTTTTGTTCTGCTATTTAAAAAGTGCTTTGCTTTTCAAAGGACTCACTCTAGGGAGTGTGTTCAAATACACAATGTTTAAAAAAAAATCAAACAGTGAGAGAAAGGAACTATCAGGGTCCAGTACTTTGAATACTGGTTAGAAGTAGGGAAGCAGGAGATGTTACAGCATAAAAGGTGTAAGAGGTCTGGAATGACTTTTATTGAGCAGACATGAAGGACTAAATGGGTTGTGCTATTTTAGTAATAGCCCAAGACACCTTTTAAAGCCAGAAAAGAGCTTTGGATTTCAAACAACTGCTTTCAGAGCGTGGATCCAGCCTGGAATTTGCAACAAAGATTGGGTTTGCAAAGCAATTTTAGGCAGTGTGGCCCCAAAGCATACATGGAGTGGAGCTTTTCTGCTCTCTGAGTGCAGCCAGGAGGCACCAGGAAGCAAAGGATCCTTGGATATTGATGAATGCTTTGGTTCTCCTCAAGAACCTGATTCTTTCCCGTTCCTTCTCTTGCCCTTTGATGCATGGGACAGTGTGACATCAGTGTCCTTTGAAATATTTTTCTCCTTAGATGCAGAACAGAGTTAAAAAGAATACAGCTCTTTTCATTTGCCAGCATCTGATAGGAGGCTGATTCATCCTGCAAAACCCTCTTGCTGGGAACTCTCCCTGTCCACCAGGGCAGCTGAGACCTGGGCAGAATCCCTGTTAGAGGCAGGAGCACAGAGCTTTCTGCCAGGCTGATGCTGTGGTTCCTTTTCTCTCTGGGTACAACTCCTGCTCCATGGTGAATTAAAGCATGACGAATGTTTGACATTTTCCACTTATTTCTATTCCTGGATTTTCTGCAATTAGATCACAGCAGAATTTCGTTCCCTGTTCAGAGATGCTCACAAGCTCCCCCCCTGCTGTCTTCCTAACACATTTCCTTTATTTGTTCCATCTCTATATATTCCATTTCCTCTGTTCCATCCACCTCCATCGATGCAATCCCATCCACAGTCCATTCCTAAGCTCATTGTGGTCTCTTACCCCAGTAACACCAGTATGGTTGGGTCTCTCCCCCTGCAGTGGGTCCTGGGGCAGAGCTGCCTCCCCTCTCCTGCACCCACTGCCCCTCCCCAGGAAGCCCAGAGCCAGGCTGATAAATGCTTCAGATATTTTATCTTGTTTTTCTGACAAAGAAATTTCAACTGTAAAAAGCAGAGATGAAAAAATGGTGCGGAGGGTTTGGGGGAGGGGGGAAAATCTTGTACCTTGCTGCATCAGAGCTCCCATCCCAAACCAGAAGCTGTTCAAGAGGGTGAAGTTGTTCTCCACGATGTCTGATCCAGGGTTGCAGGGATGAGCATCATACCACTCATATGGGCTGAACCTGCACGTGGGAAATGAGGGCTCATTAGTTGGGACGTGGCCTGAGGAACCCTTATTGTGGGGGGGAAACCCATGGATAACCCTGGAGTTCTTGGGTAAAACCAAGGGAATTTTCTGGGATCATCCCTCTGCAAATCCTGCCTAAGAGCAGCTGAATGCAGCTCTTTTAGGCAGGATCTGGGGAACATGCTCAACAGGAGAGATGCTAATATTTTTAAAGCTGTTTACATTTTCTAAGGGTACCAAATTTTGCTGAGATTAAAACCATAATTGGTATAATTGCTTTTGAACCTGCCATTATCATCTCCAATTCCTTCTGAAATCCCTGTAGCTTCACAAAAGCCCTTTCTCAAAGCCCAGCCTACAGTTTTTTTTGTTTTTTTTTTTGGTAATCCTCTGCCAGACATGCTGCTACCCAAGGAGATGTCTTGGTGCTTAATTTCCTGGGTGCCCTCAGTCAGAGGGCTGGATGTACTTAGAGAAAAGAGCCCCAACTCCCTCCTGGCTGCTCCTCAGCACAAATACAGCCTCAGATTGCTCAGAGCCTGATATGTGGGGACCTCCCAGAGGTGTTTAAAGGGTGGCACCTAAACCCATTCTGTGCAATCAAGGCAGAATTCAGGAGTTGGATGGAAAGTTCCAGTGAAAAGAGGTGAAATAGAAAGGGAATTGGTAAGATCTAATGATAAAACCACTTGCTGGAGAATTTCAAGGTCTTTGAGTGAAAACTTAAGGGTGCTGCTCAAATTTCAGAAATACTCAGAAAACTGCCAAGCAGCCCCACTTGAGAAGTGGGTGTGGGACCAGGAGTGGAACCAGAGGGGAAATGGGAGCAGGAGTGAGCAGCCCCATTGCCCCCCAGCTGGAACTGGGGCTGCTGAGGGCTTCCCTCTTCCCCAGGTGCAGAGCAGGGGCTGAGAAATATTTCATCAAAAACCAGGATGATTTTCTTGCCTCATCTTGGCCTTTTTGGCAGGGCAACAGGGGAGCCTTTCAAAGCTTTGAAGATCTATCACTAAACACTGCAGAGTCTCAATTAGCCCTCCAGGGAAATTTCTTATGGATGACCCAGTCCTCGTGGCAATGAGGATGAGTATTAATGGCAATGAGGATGAGTATTAACCCCACCCACCTTACTGAGCACTCAGAGGTAATTAGCTGCAATTTGAGGGCTCTGTGAGTCTGTGGATGGGTGACAGTCCCAAGCAGACAGCTGTGTCACCTCCCCCCTGAGTGACCAGAAAAATTACCCCTACGAAGGCTGAGAAATTGCTGGTGTTTATGGCTCTTTTGGGGCTGGGCTGCTGAGGAGCAGAAGTTCCATCAATAACTAAAAGAGACTGATTAAGAGGGGAGATGGATCAAACACATCCTTTGCTTGCCTCTAAATAGTCCCTAAGTTGGTTTAAGTGGCAGTGACCTATGGTTATAGCAGCAGCAGAGGGCTCTGGTGCCCAGTTCAGGAGACTCATGGCTCTGAATTAAGGGTTTGCTGTTTTCTCCTGGTAATTGAATTTAGGAGCCTTGCTGGGGTCAGAAGCAGATGCTGCTTCAGTGACTTCTGAAGGCATTAAATATATTCTATGGGAAATCTCTTGTTCTTCATCTCTCTGTGTTAAAAGATCATTCCTGCAGAAGCTTCTTTACACCAAATATTTGGTGGTGTTTAAAAGAACAGGAAGATAGAAGAAATGTCAGGAGCAAAACACGCAAAAGAAACTGTAATTGCAGCATTTTGTGAGTTCATTTTCAGCCAAGAAGGAGCTTGATACGGAAAAACTGTTGTATTAGAGGATAACTGCTGTGACCTAGAGAAAGTATGAGCAAACCAGGAGATGGAAGCCCAGTTCTTCAGGATTTCATCCCTGTACAAAGTGGCATCTGAGATTTTTTCACATCAGGACCTGTCCCAGTGTTTCCTTCAACCTTTCCTTAATATTTCCTGCAATGGATTTCATGGGCAGGTACAATTTGCACATTTAATGTGCTCTCACAGTGCAAGTGGAATATTCGGGCTGGATTTGGCCATTGTATGAGTTGGGAAAAGTAAACTCATCAATGTGGGATTGTATTTAAGTTGCCATTGCAAGCAGGCTCAGACTTTGTGGCAGCAGAGCCCACGGAGCAGTGTTCTGCATGGCTGGCAGAGACAGGGAAGGATTTCTCTCAGCCTTCACAATATTTTTCCTTTTTGTAATTACTTGTGGTTCATTTTCCCAGATGAGTATCTCTGCCTGCTGGGCCCCTCTGGTTCTTCTCTCTTTTTTGACACAAAGCAAAACTGCTGAGGGTCTCATCCTGCCCTGCTGGGGTCCCCAGGAGCCCTCCCAGGGTTTCAGCTGGGGCAGGATGATGCTGGATGGGGCTGTGCTGATGCTCTGCCACCCCTAAAGGGCAGAGCTGGGAGGGAGGTGATGTCTGCATGGCACCTCCACTTCCCAAAAAGTGCAGCAGTGACACCAGCTCCATCCCTCTGCCCCCCAGCCCTGCTTGCTCAGTGCTCTTTGTACCATTGCAGGTAAAATCTTGACCATGGGGAGCCCCCTGAGAGTGAGGTGCAGCCTCTCCAGCTCTGCACCTCTGCAGAGGGAAGGATGAGATGCTGGAGCTGCCTCTCCAGCCCAGATGGTTTGGAGCTGTCTGCTGAGCTGAGTGTGCTTTGACAACTGCTGTTATGTATAATTAGGATATTACCAAGTAAACTCAGGAAATCATCTCTAAACGCTTCCCTCGACCTGAGGGATGTTGAAAATTGCAGATTTGTTGTGGGTTCTGGTTGCTGTGCTTTTGTGTTTTGTTTTCACTCTGACCAGTTGCTGTCCTTGGGTCAGGTAGAACCTGGTTTATGAAGGATGCTCTGGGGAAAGCACAGCAGCCCCTGGGGAATGGGGTCTGGGCAAGCCCCAGCCCAAGGTCTGGGCTCAGCAGGGAGGGTTCTGAATGTGTCACTGGCACAACTTGAACTGGAAGAAGTGAGAAACGAGTGTCTGACTGCAGGTTGTGCTTAGGGAACTTAGGAACTGGGCATGGGGTTCATGGGAGGTATTTAAACATCCGGGGGGGGCTGTGCCTGGCTGGGCAGGACAGGGAGGGAAAGGCTCTGGTTGGGTTTGGAAAGGTGGAATCATGGCTTGAGAGCAGCCCTGGACTGTGCATCTCATGAAAAAGACTCAGTGAAAATAATAATGTATGCAAATAGATGCAAATTCTGCTGTTTTTAAATGTAGAGGTTTAAAACATGCTAATTAGATGCATATTAATTTTGTAAACAGACAGATTGTCTGATCAGTAGCAAGGGGTTCTCTGTTCTTTGGATACAGGGAAGGGGTTGTGGGAGCTTTAGTGGAGGCTGCAGAGACAGGAGCTGAAAATGGGGTGGGACAGGGGGATTTTGTGTCCAGGACACAGAGGGGAGGTCGGGCTCCTCCCTGGGGAAGGTGCCTGAGAAGCAACCTGACAGGAGGATGAGTGGTGAATGAGACAGAGCAGGAAAATCCCTCATTGTTATCCCAGGCAGGTAAAATCCTTTTGTATTTGAAGTTTAGTAAATCTATGGAACTGCCTGTCCTGAGGGGGCAAAAGAGGCTCACAGGTTTATGGTAATAAACAAACAAACACAAGCATGGTAAAGCAGTACAAAGGGTGTAACCTGGGCTGTAGGAGGTAACAAATTTCCCCTGTGGGCAGCTCAGCTTTGGTTTTCCCAGGGGGTTTGCATCACCCCTACAACCTCTGAAACACAAGTCCAAAACCAAGCAGGGGATGGGAGCCCAGCAGCAGTGAGCAACCCCATGCCAAGAAAAAAAAGTCATTTATGGCACAGGTTTGATGCTGCAGCTCCTGCTGGGTGGGCAGATCCTGGGCGTGGGGAGGGGCAGCAGAGGTGGCACGATGGCAGCAGGGAGGGGAGGACAGGGGGTCCCTTACCTGGCTATGACAAAGAGGACACAGCTGACCCCCAGGTAGGCCAGGAGGATGTACATCCAGATGTCAGGGGAGAGGGGGTTGAGGAAGGAGAAGACGCTGGGGTTGGTGCCGTTGGGTTTCCTGTACAAGATGCTGACCCCAAGGGTCATGAAAGGCTTGGAGAAGTCGATGGCTTTCTCCCGAACGTGGGTGATGGTGAGAGGAGCAACAGCCAGATCAGCTTTCTGTGCACAACAGAGGGGGAGAGAGAGAGGAAAGGTCACAAACCAGGCACTTCCATCCCCTTGGAAGCACCCCTGGCACTCACACTGCTGTTAGGAGGGAGCAGCCACATGCAGGCTCCTTATGGGTTAAGAGCTGAGTTCATTCCCTCTGACTAAACTTTTATTCAGGTTTTTAAAAAAAGCCTTCAGTGAATCCATCCAAGGCTACCCCAGTGTCAGCTGCCTTGCTTGGGTCTGCAAATCACTCTTTGGTACCAGAGGAAATGCAGGCACATCCATGAGGTTTCTGAAGTTGCAGGGTACCCCCCCCCTGCCAGGTGCCTGGCAATACCTGTGCAGGATTTCTTTAACATCTGGTTGTGAAAATTAAAATTCTGAATTAACCATGAGCGATAATTACCCAGAGATAGAGTAGATTTGTCATTACCTGCAAACTTTAAATCAGTATTAGCTGCCTTGCTAGAACGTGCTTTACTCCAGCAGAAACTGGGTTCACTGTGGAAATTGGTGAAGATTTCTGGCCCAGACTGGGGAAGAAAATCAGACTAATGATCTCCTTTGACCTTGGAAATCTGTGATGAGTGCCAATGGAATATTTTTAAATATAGGAATCTGTGCCTTTTTCTATAAGAAGAGTTTCTACATGAGCTTTTATCCATTATATATGTACACGTCTGTGTGTGAAAGACTCTCCTCCTCCCAGAACACAGCTTTAGAGGTCCTGAACAGAAGGGTTTCAAGAATTCTTTAACAAGGGTAAAAAAAAATATATATATTTCTAATATAGCTCTTTAGCCAAGCCCTGGCTTTTTCTCTTTCCTTGTCACTTCCCAAATGGAAATATAATTCTGCCACAAGGCAGAAATGGCCAAAAAAAATGCAGCACTTTCCATCCTCTGTTACTTCTGTGGGGGTGTCCTGGCTCAGCAGGGAAACCCAAAGAAGGTGCTGAAGGATTTGGCCATGGGTTCCTCTGGAGGAGGAAAAATGAGCAGTTTTGTGGTCAGTGCTCACTTGCCTGAAAGTCCCAAAGCCAAATTTGTCAAAATGATGCAGCCAGCCAAAGAACCACTTGGAGTTTTATGCTTTACCACGGAAAATGGAGAGGAATTTGCATGGATGCCCAAGGATTAAAATGCTTTTAGTGCAGAAATTAAATTTTACTCTGTCATTTCAGCAGCTCCTGTGATGTGATCACAGCCCCGTGTCCTTGGCAGGGAATGGCACCCACAGGCAGGTGTCAGGGAGCCCATTCTGCTGTCCTGAGCTGCACTTCCACATCCTTTTTATCAATGCAGATTTTTCTGAAGGTGGCCTCTAATTAGGGGGTTGCTGACTGAGAGGATCTGAACCAAACCCCACCGAGGGTGAAGCTTTCATTTGTTGTGCTCTGCCATTACAAACTGAGCAGTCAATTATCAGGCCCTGGCTGCTTCCTCCCCTCAGCCCCCAGTTTTCTGCTGTTGCACGGGAAGATGGGTTTTATTAAAAATGAGGAATTATAGCTACTGCCAGTTGCTCAAAGGCCCTTGTCCAGCAAAACCACTTAAGCACCCGTTCCTCTTTTACTGGAGCTTGCACGCCTTCCAAGTCTTATGTATATTCCTAAGTGTTCTGCTGAATTGAGGCCAAAAAGATGAATTTTGCCAAGACATGGACACCACTTCTCTAACACACCCAGAAGGGTTGGATCTCCTTATTCCCCCACTCCCACAGCCTTTGCACTTGGGTGGAACTGATCGGAGTTCAGGGGGTGCTCAGTGGTGTTCTCTGCAGAGATATTTTGGCTTTTATCAGCAAATGCTGAGCTTATCTTCAAGTTCTCAGCTCTGACTGGAAGGGAGCCTGGAGGTCAGAGCAGCTCTGGCACTGTGGAACCCCTGCAGCATCCCAGTCACAGCCCAGCTCACAACCAGCATAAGCACCAAGATAAATATTTATTGAAGAAATTAAGCTGCTTCTGTGCCTATTTCACCAGTCTGAGTTGGGTATTTACATCCACTTATCACATGTATGTTGCCCCAGAGAGAGGTAAATAGTGCAGCCTTCCCTTGGTTGTTATCCCAGGGTCTGCCTGGCAGCATCCAACTTCCCTCCCTCAGCCTCTGCTGAGTGCAGGGACATTAATGGGAACGTGGCACTGTGGTGTAGTGTGTATTTTCCACCAGAATTTACTGTCAATAAATGCCCATTTATTGTGAAAGTGTTGAATCAGCTGTCATAAATCGTCCCTAAGGACAAATATTACATCTTCTCTATAGTTACCATTGGCAGGGATTTCCATTAGAAACCCTATTATTTTTCATGCCTTTTTTTTATTCCCACATGAAGTTTCAGATTGAATGGAAATTTGATATGCACTGTCTCAGCAGAAGACAAGTTTTATTTGTGAATGAGTTGGTGCAAAATGTCCAGAACAACTCATTTTGCTGCTTTTATGTCATTCTCCCCATAAACAATAGGGAAGATTTGCAGGCATTCCTTTGCTGGACAAGTAGAATGCATGAATCAGAATGGATGGGGCACAATGCACAGGGAAGTTTTGCCTGGATCAGTAATAATTTCTATGAATAAACATCACTACTGATGGCAGGAGGAGCTCTGAGAGTTGCCAGGCTCCCCAAGCACTTTCTGGGTGCCCCCAAACCTCCCTCAGTGCCAGGGTTGTGGGTGAATACAGCTTTTATCCCATCTGATGGTTCCTTCCCTGGGGGTGACCATGGAGGGACAAGAAGCAACCAGGAGTAGTGAGGAAAGAGCCTGGTTCTCCACAGAATGGACTGAACTCCTCCCAGCCAGGATTTTTGGGGTGCTGAGCAGCAGCTGAAAGGCACAAGGAAGGAGTTTTTTGGCTGAATGAGGCTGTTGTCTCCAGGTCTGCTAAATGGGGGCCTGGAAGACAGGGTCATGCTGTGAGCTGCTTTGACTGTTGTTGCTTTTCCTGTTTATGCTTAAGGCCAGACTAGAAAAAAAGCAATTTTACAAAGGCTGATAGCCTAAGGCATTCCTGCCTGTGGCCAGGCAAGGCTGGATCAGAGAGAACAGGGGAAGGAGGATGATGTGTGACTCCAAAACAAACCAGGAGAGCTCCCAAACAGCCCATCCTCCATCCCCTGCTCTTCCAGGGGAGGTACCAGCATCCCTGACACTGGAATTCCCACCTGCCTGGGCTGCCCTGCCCAGCACCCATGCCCAGCCCTGGGTCACCCTTGCTTTGCCCATCTTCTTCTCCCTGCATTTCAGCCTCGGATCAGGTTATTCCTGATCGTTTACACCTGAATGATCCCAATTCTTCCCTGAGATTAAGGCAGCCCAGATATCAAACTGTGTGGGCAGCCCTGTTTTCATCACTACAACTTTGTTTGGATGCTGTCTCCAACACTTTCCCTACTAGGTGTGAAATAAGGGTGAACTTTCCCACTGCAAAGTTGCCAATCAGCGGTTCCTTTCCCCACACACACGATCTGAGGATGCTTGGATGCTGAGGAAGGGCCCCATCTGGTTGCAGTTTCACTTTTTAATGCTTTACATAAACACTGTTATAAAAAGCAATGACATTCAGATAAAGAAAATAATGGCTTCATATGGGGTTTGGGCAATGGTTATAAATCACTCCAAGGCGTGCACCCAACCACATCTGTAAGAAAGCAGAGTTCAAACTTGATGATACAGTAAAACCTGCACAAAAAGGTCCTTTGTTGGTCCTTTGTTCTTGCTGTGTGTTAAATTTGCTTTTTAAATAGATAGCCAGGAAATACTTGAATGCAGGGTGACCAGGAGTTTAGGGTGACTCAGTATGGCTCTTCCCCATACCTGCTTTGTGTCTTTCTCCTTTAGCTGACCCCAGCTTTGGGAATGGCTGGAAGCCTTCTGAGAGGCACTGGAAGTGATGTGGGTAGGACTGAAGGACAGCCTGGTCACTGTTACCTGTATCTGATTTCCTGCTTTGGAGCAATTTAATTCCTCTGAGTCCTGTGTTCCAGGTGGGAAAGCCACAGAGCCTGGTTCCAGGGGCAGGACTGAGGAGCTGAGTCCTGGAGCTTCCCAGCCTGTGCTCTGCATCTCTTCCCATCCATGTCACAAACAGGGCCAGAGCACCAGTGCCTTCCACTGGGAAGCCAAGTGTCACTTGTCTGACTTGTTGTGTAAGAGGCCATGGAATGTGTATTTTGAGCTGTACGGAGCTTTCTGGAGGCTAAAATAGCAAAGCAGGTTTGCACAGCCTCTGGCACATTCCCCGTGGGACTCAGTGTCCCCCCAGGGCTGTCCTTGTGTGCCCTTCCTGCTCCCTGTGAGCCTGGGAAGGGCTGCAGCACCCTGAGCAGCACTTTGTCCCTGTAAGGGACATAACCATCATCATCTGCATTTACAGATGGAGGAAGCATTGCACAGAAACAACTCGTGCAATGTCCTTTAGGGCAGAGAAGCCAAATCCAGACACATAACCTGGATCCCTGAGCCCCAGCTCCTGCCTGGCACTGCAGCTCAGCAAAGCTTCACTGCAGTGACTCACCCAGCAAATACTTTCTGCTCACACCAACTGTCAGAGCATCACAGCTGCTGTGGGCCAAAGTGGCATCACTTTTGTCTCTGTTCTGCTCAGGCAATGGCTTCAAAACGTAGCCAGGAACAGCAGCCGTGGGCCCAAGGCTCCTGGATGCCTGAGCAGGGAATGCAGGAGGGAGCTGGGCTGCAGCTCCAGGAGAGCTCCCCCTGCTCCCTGTGCTGCTGAGATCAGAGATTCATTTTGTCCTCATCTTTCCTTCCCGAGACCCTTTCTGGGAATAAGAGATCCATAAGAACAGCATCTTCCCTCACCTTCCCAACTGGGCTTCGGGGATCCCAGGATGTGCTGGAGGCAAAATATCTAATTAGGAATCTGAGCAAGCTCTGGCTCTGAGCTTCCAGACCAGGTGACTTTTTGGTGGCTGTGAGAGCAAAGCTGCCACAACAGCTTCCCTTGTGTTTACTGGGCTTTTAGAAGGGGCTGAGGATGGAAAACTCTGCTGCAAGAGGGAGCTCCGTGTCCCGGGGGGCTTTAGAAAACAAACTGCTTTTATAAAAAAACAGATATTAAACCGTCCCCTGCAGCAGCCCAGCAGGAAGGGTCTGGGGCTAAAGCCATGGAGCCCATTTCTGTGCTGTGAGAGTGCCCATGGGCAGAAATTCTGAATATTTGGAAGACCGAGGCAAAGAGATGAGGCAAAGAGATGAGACAGAGATGCTCTTCTCACAAACCACGCAGCAGGGCCAGGACCTTGCTGAGGGTGCCCTGACCCATCCCAGCTCGGGCATAGCCACCCCTCACCCCCAGGTGTCACTCACATGGTCGATGAGCTCCTTGATCATCCCATTCCACTGCCCCTTCTCGTCCTGTGCCCCGTACTTCCCGTCCTCCACCAGGCGGATCTCGTAGCTGAAGCCCAGGATGATGGATAACTCCTTCAGGAGGTCGATGCAGTAGCCCTCAAAACGATCATTCCCAAACAGGGCCGTGTCGGATTTACGGAACATCACAAAGGGCTCCTCCTGCACGAGGGGAGGCAAAAATTCCCCCATCAAAGGTCAGTTGGGGGTCCCAGTTCCCACCAGGGCAGGAGCACCCTCGGGTCAGCCCCAGCCAGGAGGCTCTGGCTCTTCCCAGCAGGGCTGGCACTGTGACATGTTGGGAATAAATTAACTTTGCACAGCACATCAGCTAATTAGCAACCTTGTTTACCCCACAAAATTTAATTTTGTCTCTTCCGAGCAGCCAACTGTTTTCCATTTGGTAGGATTTCAGGGAGAAAAAATAACCATTTCATGCTCTGGAAATTATGAGTGTTGAAAAACAATAGCAGTGGGGAGGACAAAGTCAGCCCCGAGCCCTGCTCAGCAGCAGCACCATGGATCCTCACACAGTCCCTGTCCTTCCCTGCAGCCAGCAAGAGGCTGGAGGGATAAATCCAGGGTGAGGGAGCTGGTGCTGGCCCTACACAGCCCCCAGTGCAGCTCACCTGCCTCCTGGCCTGCACTAAGTGATGGATATGGGTCCCTGTCTCTGCCATCTGCTCCAGCTGGGGCTGTATGGGAAGGTTTTGGGGTGTCTTCAGTCCCAGCAGTGCCAAGCACCAGCACCAGAGCTGTGAGACCTCTGCCACCCCCCAGCTCTGGGCAGGGAGCACAAGGGAGCATTTGGAGCAAGACTTGCAGAAGGAGAAAGCAAGGCTGAAAACCTCAAGAGTTGAGCTTGGTAAATGCAGCTCCATCAAACCCTGCTCTCCCTGGCCACCCCCTCAGCTTTCTCCTTTGGAATTAGTGCTTTGTTTGGGAATCTGCTGAATCTCTGGATTCAGATATAAATACAGTGGCTCTGGAGCAGCCATAAAGCTCTATTAATTTGGGGAAGTGCTGTAGGGATCCCATACATATTTAACAGCCCAAACGCTGAACATTAGGGCCACGCTTGCTTCAGTAATGCATCTCCAGGTCTCCAACATTTCCTAGGGGGTAATTCTGAACTCTGTGAACCACTTATTCACGGACTATTTCACAATTTATTACTGAAAATGGCCAGACATCCAATTCACAAGCTCTCTCAGTTTGCTAATCGATTTCTCAGTGAAGGTGCCCTCAATTTCATAACTTCACAGCTCCCATATTGCTTGGGGAGAGTGGCACTGGCTGCTGGGGTAATATTTCTCTTCCAACAAGTCCCTGCAATATGAGCAAAAGGGGAAAAAATAACCTTTCACGCTTTTCCTTTCAAATGTTCCTCCTGTGGCTTTTCTACAACCGTTTACACCAGTGTGGAAGTGTGGAAGTACAAGGGGGTGTTGCAAATGCAAATAAAACTTAAGGTTGTGGGTTTTTTTATAGGATCAAATATATGACACTGCAATTATTGCAGAGCTTGAGCCTAAGCACATTCCTCCCTCCCGAGGAATTGCAGGACTGATATTCCAGTCCTGAACTTATCTGCTGTCCCATCCTCTGTGCTGGGTGAGCAGTGTGTTAGGAGGGGTGGCTGATTTGGGAGGATGCTGTGGATTTTCAGAGCTATCCCTGAGGTTTTTTGAGGGTGGAGGAAAAAGACAGGCTTGAAATCTCCTACCAGGACTGTGGTGACAATCAGAGATCTGTTGCTCAGTGAGTCCGTGACATTGGGGCCTCGTCCCTTGGAAATTTCTGTGATGTTCAAACCATCAGAAGGACTCCAGGCTCCAACCTGAAACAAAGGCAACAAAGGAACATGCGAAACATCTGCCTTAAATTACTCTCAGCATCCTATGGGCCTGGAAAGCAGAGCTCAGTGCTTTCATCTACAGAAGCAAAACTGAAATTAACATTTTTTCATCACCTAAGTAGCAGGCTTCCAAATCCCTGGTAGGGACCATTCCTATCCTCTGCAATGTGGCAAATCCCTGCAGGGAAGTTCCCTGCTCCTGGTGGCAAACCTGGAGCAGGGAATGGCAGCAGAGTTGCTGCAGGATGGGTCCAGTCCCACTCAGCCACGGTTCTCATCCATTTGAGGTGCTCTGTTTTTCTCCAGCTGTCAATTTTTAAGAAATTATGAGACTTTGCAGAAATCTATTGACCCAGAAATAGCAAAACGTGTCTCTATTTAAGAGAAGGCATCTGGGCAACTCTAAGCCTGTTAACCTGATCTCCACAGTGCAGGGAGGCTTTGGAAGAAACTTTGAAGGCAGGACTGGCTAAAGGACTGTGACAGTGAGATAAAGGGTCAGGAAAGCTGGAGGAATATGGATTGCTGCCAGCAAAGAGAGCAGGGTGGCCACACAGCCAGCCTGACAGGGAGAAAAGACAAAAAACCCCACCTGGAAATAGGAACAGAATAATCTATCTGTAGGGTCAAACTGTGAGATGGAACTCAGAAACAAAAAGCAGACAGCTCGAACCCACTGGGGAGCCAGGCACTTCCAATATTTTATTTATTACTATTTTAAGATTCTTCAACCTCTTCAGCAGTCTGAGGAGAGAACTTGGTTTTACTGCATCCCCCAAAAAGAGACTTTGTAATGAGCAGTGCTGCCTGGCAAAAAAATGTCATAAATTCTGGAAGAGTTTCCATGAACTTTGCGAAAGGTTTTAAATATTTCAGGTAAAACCTAAGCAGCTCCCTGTATCTCCCTTCGATCACACAACAGCAGCAGTGTCAAAAGATTATTATTGTGCATGAGAAAAGAGGAACAAGTTGAAGAGGCCCTTGCTAGCAGTGCTGTAGGCTCAGCCAACTCTGCCTTGCAAAGTTTCCTTTAAGAAAATTAAATACGTGGCACTTAAAACTGAATTAATCAGTTTAAAATATTCAAACGGGAAAGAAAAAGGAAAAAAAAATGTATTAAGAGAACTGTGCAAGTCAGATAGTCAAACTACATGTAATTAGGTTTAGTTAATACTTCTGTAATCCCTGGAACATCCAGGAGGTATAAGGATCAGGAGCTCAATCCTAAAGCTCAACAAACATAAGCTATTCTACATAAAGCACAAGCCGTGTGAGATTTGTTTGTAGTTTGGTGTTTTGTTATTTCAGATTAACTATTGACAGAAACCTAGCTTCAACAGAGATTTGACATTGATACTTTAAAACCCCTCTAGAGCTGACAAGAAGCTTTCAAAAAAAAAAAAAAAAAAGAAAAAAATAATAGTGGGAACTGTGAAATCTCTGAATTGTTGGAGACAAAAGTTGAACGGCTGAACAGAGAATGCATCAAGGTTTGGCAGCTTCCTATGGGCTTTGTGTGACACACAATAGCAATAAATCCAGCTGGTGCCAGCTCCTCTCCAGTACACCTGAGGAGTATTAGTTTGACAGATAGATATTGCAGTTGTACTTAAACATTTAGATTCACACCGTATCCAACTCCTCACATGTTTTCCTATTATTCTACCCACACAGCTCTCTGGCAGTCCAGTGGTGCCCCTGTACTCCAGAAGGATGTATTGGGGTTTTTCAGTTTAGACTATAAACAAAATATTTGGGGAAAAAAAGGAGTCAAGCTAGAAGGATCATCTCCTGCTCAGCCCTTGTGAGAAGGAGGCATCTTCTGCTCCTCTCCTGCCTCCCCTGCTCCTCTGATGGCATCAGAGGCTGAAGGTCATTGGGTTTATTTGAAATGTTTTCCTTGTATTTGACACTGCAAAATACCCACTAGGAGAATGCTGTGGTGACCTCGAGATTTTTTTTACACGAAGCAAAGGTGTGGAAGGATGGCCACGATTTCGTTCAACGCGAAGGAAAAACAAACTGGAAAAAAAAAGGGGGGATGGAGGAGTCAAACCCCAAGTTTAGTCCAGGGGAGCTTCACTGTGCAAAGATCCATCCCCTCCAAGCAGGGAGATTGATCAAACTCCTGCCTCCTGCCTTGGGGCTGCCTCTCTGCTCCTGATTAATTCCCTGTCCAGAACCAAGGAGTCATCTGTGCAGTCTGGCTGCTTGCTGCATGGTTAATTGAAAATTCCCTCTTTCTGCTCGGGGCTGACACTTCCCGTGGTACCAGAACCTGTCCCCATGCCCAAAGGTTCCAGGGCTCATCCCTGCCTGCCAGCAGCCACCTTGTGTGCATCAAAAAGCAGCAGATTCTGCTCTAGAAAGGCATTTGCTGTCCAACTTGCTCCTCTCAATCTGCAGGATGGCTTCAGCAGAAGGGGGGCTCAGAATTCCCTGCAGAGGTTTGGGCTTTGGGAGCCTTCCCAGCCTGGCAGGGAGCCTGAGGAGGGCACAGCCCTGGGCAGGGCTGGTGTTTTTATCAGCTGTCCCTTTGGGTCACTGCAGGCCACTCTGCTGCTCTTTTTGTTTTAAATGACCTGATCTCACCTTGAAACCTGGGGTCTAGGAGCTTTAATGCTTCCCACGTTGCCTTTTTCTTTTGTTTTTTAAAGTCATCGAAGAAAAGGAAATTAAAGCCCCGTGAACAACTGAGAATCAGATATGCACATCATATTTCTGTGCCTAGAGGAGATTTGCACTAATTAGGAGGATCTGAGGCCGTGGCCTTTGTGATGGTCTCCTCTGGGTGGCCAGGCAAACATGGCCACCGAGTGGGACCCCTCCAGCCAGCCTGGCAAAAGCACACGTTGCTTTTCTTCTTGTTATCCCTAAGCTAACACGGAGAAGAAAAAAAACCCAAAAATACACATGGCATCCTCCTCCAAAATCTAAGCTGTAATAAGCTGGTGCCATTTCAAAGCCTCAGGCAATTTTCATTGTGGGAAATCACACTGAGATGATGCTTTCAAGAGCTGTTGCCTCCTCAGGGGAAAAATAACATTCTGTAAGCAAAATGGGAGGTGAGACAGGCTTTACTCCTGCCACCTTTGGCCCGGGCAAGGAAAGGTTAATGGCTGCTCAGAAAGTTTCTTCTGCTCCCATTATCCCAGGAAAGTGCCACAAGCACTGCTCTAATCCCACACACTGACTTCAGGGTAGTGAGTCATGGATGAGACATGGAAAAGGATCTGAGAAATCCCACAAAGTAAATATCCTTTTACAGAAAAACCAGCAAACCTGGAAACAATACAACCAGCAGCCAGTTTCTGTGTTGCCTGAATATCTTAGTTTGACTTAGCCATATGGAGATGAGACAAACCCTGCCTACCTTTTCAAGACCATCTTCTTTGAGGCTGATGATATCCAAATCAAAATCTGTGCGCAGACCACTGGTTTTATTGAAGACAATTCGTCCTGTTAATCCTTCCCATTGGGCCTGTGGAAGGGAGAAAAAGCAGCAGGGTTGTTACTTGGTATTGTAAATAATCTTTTGCCCTCCACTCTATGTTCTTTTGATCAGTCCTTATACTGGTTCTGTGTCCCCAGTAATCACCTCTGTCACTGGTCAGGCTGCAGATGGAGCCGGAAATTTTCTTAACTCTCTTGTAGTCCTTGCTACAATTTTTGTTTGCACCTTTTGTGTTCACCAGCTGTTGTGGGACATGATGACTCAGTAGAAAACTGCTTGCATTTATCATGGCATCCTTGTGTGCTGCATTTATCCTTGTAGTACTGATAAATGCCAGGCTGCAGGGAGCCCGGCTTTGGGACTCCAGTCAAGTTCATAAATAAACCTTTTTTTGTGTGAAGGTGCTGATGCCTCCAAGGTGTGTGGAAGCAAAAATGTTCTCCATGCTTCCCTCCCTCCTTTCAGATGAAAAGTGGAGCAGAAGAGGCTGTGTTGCTGTGGAAGAGGCAGGGGATGTGGTGGGTGTGTGCTGTGCCAGGAGCCCTGGGTCAGGTTTTGGCAGCGTGAGCACAGGGAAGGTGCCCAGAGGGGCCAGGAAAGCCCCAATCCTGAAGATTGTCAAAGCTTGATGGGATGAGGTCCTGCATGGCCTGGTCTGACTTGGGAGCTAGTTTTCTGCAGAGCAGGAACTCAGGGTAAAGATACCCAGCTTCATTTCAACCAGAACGATGTTACGATGCTGTTTGTTTTCCTCCACACACCAGACTGAATCTCTGTGATTTAGGAAGGGAAAGAGCCCCAAGTGTCAGGCAGAAGCTGTGTTAGCAGAACAGGTGCTAAAGGACAGCATGGAACACGGTGCCTGCTCTGCCAGGGCTGCTGCTGGGATGTGCTGTGAGCACCTGGCCCGGGGAGGGTGGTCCTGCAGGAGTAGGGGTTCTGGCTCCATCCCCTGTCCTGCAGGAGTTGGGGCTCTGGCTCCATCCCCTGTCCCCCAGGAGTGGGGGATCTGGCTCCATCCCCTGTCCCGCAGGAGTGGGGGTTCTGGCTCCATCCCCTGTCCTGCAGGAGTGGGGGTTCTGGCTCCATCCCCTGTCCCGCAGGAGTTGGGGCTCTGGCACCATTTCCAGCCCCGCAGTCACATCTCAGCTGGGACGGGAGCTCTGAGCCCCCCCTAGCCCTGAATCTGCTCCCTGCGTGGGAGGGGGAGCTTCAAATCCCCCCGTAGGATGAAGGTGCCATCCCGGATTCTCCTGGGGGTGGGAGGCGTGTTTCCCAGACATTCTCTGGCTCTTCCTCATTATTTCCCGAGCAGTAATGACAGCCTTGCTCCCAGCCTCGCCACCCCTGGGTTTTGGGGAGGGCTGTGCTCTTGTGTTGGTTTGCCGGAGGGACACGGAGCCCCCCGGGAGCCAGGGGAAGCTCGGTTGTGTCCCGGTCCCGACTGGAGCAGAGGTGGCATCGAGCCCGGTGGAGCTGGGGCAGAGCAGCACCGGGCTCAGGGCATCGCCAGGGCCACCGGACCAGTCCCTTTGTATGGCCCGGCGGGGTGACAGCCCCGAGTGACACCTCTGCAGCGATCCAGTGGCCCCGGGGCTGCAGCCCGGGCATGCCCTGCACCCCTCCCTGCCCTGCTTTGTCTTGCCGGAGTTGAGAGGGAGCAATTACTGCGTGTTCTGCCTTGCGATGGGGAGGAAACTTCTCCCTGCAACGAGCTGACACTGTGCCAGGAAGGGAAACAACAGGCAGGCACCGGAGTGTGCGGCTCAGGGTAATTTGCAAAAGGAGCCAACCAAACAAATTATTTACAGTCTCTTTTGGCAGCCAGCTGGAGCAGCTTTCTGCAGAAAAGAACAAAACACGAAAAGGGAAAGAGAGAGAGAGAGGAGAGATAGCATCTCCAGTGCCTCTGAAGAAAAAGTTCATTCTCTCTGCACAGGGAATCATTCTTCCTTTCTCCTCCCCTGTGCCCTGCAGCTTGGGCAGCACCTGGTGCCTGGCTGGGGTCCCCCCGGGTGATACTGCAGGAAAATCATAGCAACGATGAACAGCGTATTTCTGTTCCAAAACCTTATGGGGTTTTATACCCAGTCCATGGGGTGTGGCCCAGACTGCACCCAGTGTCCTAACGCCCCACCTGAAGAGCCACAAACCTAAAAGTTTAAAAAGGCTGTGGGATAACTAAGGGGGTTTTATCATAAAGACCTATCTGGTAGTGTCTGCAGTATCTCCCTGCAGCTCTGCCTTCATTTGTTTTCCTATGTGAAGGCTCCTTCTGGTAGACACAGCAAACCCTGGGGTGTGTGGAAGGGTGCATGCCTGGGGCTTTTTGGGGGGGGCTGCCAGCCTCCTCCCTGCCCTGCTCTCTCTTGGTGAGCTCACAGCTCAGCAACACCCGTGGGCTGAGCCTCCTGGTGTGCTTAAGCCAGAAGCAAACAGACAATTACATTGGCTAAACAGAGAAATCAAAGTGAAACAGAGAGGGAACAAAGCTGCCCCCTTGCTCCCCTGCCACCCTCCTCACTAAATCCTCTGCTCTGCCAGTCCTCAGCACGCAGGCAGAGACACAGAGCCCTGCCAGCCTCACCCCCAGGACTGAGCTGCACTGAATGCCCTCTCTGCCCCCCGAGCAAATCTTCCTGTAGAAGGCAAATGGCTCCTGCTCTGCTGAGAAGCAGCCTCAGAGCAGTTCAGGTGCTCCTGGTGCAAGAGGAGTCCAGGGCGAGCCCGGGTGATGGCACGGGAGAGCTCAGCTTGGTTTGGATCATTTGGCACTGCTGAACGGGTGGTCTGTTGAAAGCCAGGACAGGATTTTCCCTCCCTGGGTGCACTCAGCAGCATGATGTGTGTCTGTGCTTCCATCCAGATGCACCTGCCCAGGTCGAGGGGATTTTTTTACAACCCTGTACCTGCCAAGCCTCAGCCACGAGCTCCCTCCGTGCCTGCTCCCCGAGCAGCTGCAGGGGAAGTTTTGTGTCGGTGGGAAGCAGCTGTGGGTGCAAATGATGCTCTTACCTCCTTTATGAAATTCATGAAGCGGCCTCCAAACCTCCAGGCTTTGTGGCGGTGGCACTGCAGGGAATTCACTGTCATCTGAGGGGCTCTCTGGTAGCAGACGGAGACCACGTGCACCGCATCGTACAGCAGAGCAGCATCTGTCTAAAGTAGAGGGGGACAGAGTCTGTGTTGGCAGTGGTTCCAGAGCAAGAGAGCATTCAGGCAGCAAAACACGGGGAGGTGTTGCAGAAGAAGCTGCAAGAACACCCTGGAAGTTGCCAGCAGCAGCTGGACCTGAGGGTTTCCCTGCCCACTGCTCTCATCCCACCTCCTGGGTGTCTGAGCCTGCAGACAGCACCTGAGGGCTTCCCTGGGATCTCAAGAGATTGTGCTCCCACACAGGACTTGTATAAACTTCTGGGCTGATCTCTCAGGCACAACACACCCCTCGGAACAGGTAACTCTGCACATGACAAAGCCTCAGGAGCATGTTTTTCCATGTAGGGTCTCTTTAGACTAAAAGATCACAGACTAAAACCAGAGACTGTGGCAATGTTGTTTGTCTCTGTGCATCTATTCTGGTTATTTCTAGCACATTTACTACTGTACTGTCAATCAAGGAAGCTAGCCAGTTCTAACTTTTTTTTTTTTTTTTTTTTTATTTCCATATAATGTGATGGGTTTAGATTCAATTTGAAATGCCCATTCTCACCTCCAAACACTGATCAAGAGAATTGGATTACTTCTCACTCCGATATGGCAAGACCTTCTAGTGAAAATATATTGTTTTCTGGCTTCAGAAAGCTACAGGACAGACATGGCTGTAGCAGCTGCATAATAAAACACTCTAAAACAAAATAATACAGCAAATAACTGGGCAAATAGCTAATAAGCCGTGACCCTAGAGAAAATCCTCCCATGTTGGCAGACATCCCTCTGAGCTTCCCTTCCTGCAGCACCCAAGCATGAAGAGCAGGGACTCGACCTGCATCTCATGGGCTTGTGTTTGGGGCTGGGGGAGAGGGGGTGCAAGAATGTGTCTGAGCAATTCTGTGCTGAATTACACACTGTAATGCCCAGCTGGGATCAGGCCCCACTGGAACAGAGACAAGGAAAAAATAAATAAAGGCAGGACCCCCTCTGAAGATGCAAAGAAAGGGGGAGAGGAGGCAGTGGTGGGGAAGCCACAGAGCTGTGGGCAGTGGATGCTGCAGTGATGGGCAAGGAAAGGCAGAAGGCTGAAGGAGAAACGTGGGGCTCTCCACTGAGGAAAAAATAAAAAACCAGGACGGGCATGAGGAGCTGTTTCAAGGTGAAAGTCTGTGAAGCTTTGCCACTTGTGGGAGGGGGTTCTGGCAGATCTAAAGGGAGAGGGAGGGAGGGAGCCCGTCAGCAATTCTGGGGGTCGGAGACAGCCTCCCAGGGAAGACAGATGGGAGAGCAGGTGCTGAACCTTCCCAGCAGTAACTCAGTGGAGCAGAGCTGCCATCAGACCCTAAAAGGAGTCATCAAAGCTGCAGCAAAGCTCGTCTCTGGGCAGAGCTTTGGCTCTTTCTCCCAGCATCAATCTCAGCACAGCCCTGTCTGTGCTCCCAGCCCCACCTGGGGAGGTGGCAGCAGCTGGAGCCCTGCGAGCCCCGAGGGGACAGGTCCTGGATGTCTCCATCATCCAGTGGGATGGGAGCATTTCTGCTCTCAGGGATGGACTGGCAAGGTGGTCCTGCCCTAACCTGGAGTGGGGCTCATGGAGGGCAGCTGCAGCGACCTCCTTCCCTGGGTTTTGGGGCACCTTTCTGGGCCCTTTCTGGGTCAGTGAGTACAAGAACCAATAACTATAACATTCAGCCCTTCCCTCTGGTCTGCTCCCCAGCCTCCCCATACCATCATCACACCACTCAGCAGGCCCAGCTCTGCCTTGGGTGCTGATTGCAGCCTCTCCATGGACCACTTCTCGATGATGGAGGAGACGTGGGGGTTCTCCACGTTGAGGATCCTGAAGCCGGTCAGGTTGACTCCGGAGTAGCGATACGGTTCTAGATCCAATGCATAAAGGTCCTGGAAAGGGAGAAACCAGTTTAAATGTTTTGTTTAGCTTTCTTGGCTTTGTCTTGTTCTGCACTGGTTCCTGGCAGACCCTGCTGAAGGTGCCCTGGTGGGTGTGGGGGCTGTGCTGTCAGATGCTGCCTGCAGAGACCCACGGGTGTCAGTGGAATTCAGTGGGATTGGGGTCTCATTTGTGCAGGTTCAGCCCCACACAGCAGGGGGAAACTCCTGGCAAAGGACTCCCTCTCTGCATAAAAGAGACAAGTGAATTGTGAGGAGCAACCCAGAACTCTGTAGCCGTGAAAAAAAGAGGCTTGGAAACAAGGCAGGGGTCCTGTATCCCCGGGGCCTTTCCGTGGAGGATTTTCTGGGAGTGCTGAAGCCCGCAGGGTGCTGCAGATGACAGAGTAACTCAGTGCAGAATGCCAATTTGCAGACAGCTATCAAAGAGGAACTAAGACGCATTTCTTGACATTACGACCAGCCTACACAGTCTGCAAATGAATGAGAGTGCCCTTTATCCAATTTATAAAAGCCCCAGCCAGGCAGTGCTCAGCTCTGCTGGCAGCCAGCCCACCAGCACTGCTTGGCACTGAGAGGGGCTCTGGGAGGCCTCTGCCCCTGCACTTTAATGCATCTCCTGGCTCTGCCTCACGTCAGAATATTAACTTCAGGGATTAACTTCAGTGCTCGGTAACCAGTCTGAGCAGTTTGAGGTCAGACAGCAGCTGATCTGCCCAGCAGAAACCCAGGGTCCCCAGCTGTGAGTGGAAGTGAGGGAGAATGGCAGTGGGGATGGGACTTTGGTAATGGGAATAATGGGTTGGATGGGACGTATCTCATTTGAGTTTATCCTCAACAGTTTCTGCAATTGTTCAATGGCTGTAAAAATGTGGGGAGGCAACAGCACTGTCTGCTTGTGACAGAGGGTGAGGGGGGAACCCAGGAATGATGTTCACTGCTCTCACCTGGGATTATAAGAAGAGTTTAAACACAGCATGAGATTACACGGCTGTTGCTGGTTTGTATAATGTGGCTTTACTGGGAGGCTGTGGCTTTACATGGCCAAGCTGTGGGCTCACCCAGACACAGTGTCTGTCACCAGCAAGCTCTGTTCTGTCCATGGGGGAGCTGGAAAAGCACTGGCCCTAAACCCCACTGCCCTAAGCAAAGCATAACAAAATCAGCACTTGCTAGCAACCCAGACTTCATTCTCAGTGGGGGAGCTGGAAGTTCTTACAGCTGTTTTGCTTTAATAAGCTTTGGAGGTTTGATCTTTTCCTTAAGCACTGGCCTCTGACTTTGCACCCCCAAGGCATGTGCTGATGGATGCCACAGTTTAATCTGCAGGTGCAGCTGGGGACCAAGTCATTAATCACACCCACAATGGAGTTCAGGGGCTTGCTTGTTTGGGTTTTTTTTTTCCCCCTGAAAAATTGCAAGTACAAACCTCCACATTTTGTTAAAGGGCATTGTGAAAACCAGGCTATGATGCTGACTTCTAAATGACTTCCAGTAACTAAGGGGCAAACACTTGTTTAACCTCAGACAGATGCTTGCAGCAGTCCTGTGCCTGACCACAGGAGGAGATTTATTTTTTCAGAATTCATAACTTTTTGTCAGAAGCTTCAGTTTGTATTCTGGAAATTGCTGTAGGGAAATAATTTTTCATTGCAAAAGCAGATCATGTCCCCCTCAGAATGTGACCATTTGTGACAAAGCTGATCCACCAAGCTCCAGGCCTCATGGTCAGTCTCCACCCAGCCCTGGCCACATTTTAGATCCTCCTGGTATTTTGGGTGCCCTCTCCACTGACCCTTCACTTCACCAAGTCCTATAGAAGCCAACCTCCCATCAGGGACCTTCTTGGTTCCAGTTTAAATCTCAGCTGCAACCTGATTTAGCATTTCCTGGAATTAGAGGATAATTAAGAGCTGAGAGTCAGGACACAGAGAGGTTGGGGGGGGGAACTGCTGTATCAGTTTCTTCTGGATTTTCTGCTTCTGCACAGAGACAAGTCGAAACATCTGGTTCTATTTTCCACCTCATCTACATCCCCTTTCACTCATTATTTTCTGCACTGCAGAATTAATTTTCCCCTCCATCCTACTGGTGCTGTGTCACGGGCCTCGGGTACACTGGGTTTAAGAGGAGTACCTGGTGATCAGCACCAGTGGCAAACTGGACCAGTTTGGCTTATCACATTCCTGGTTTGACTGGGAGAAGGCAAGGCAGGTTTTGTTCCCATTGACCCAAACCATGGGAAGAAATTCCTGCTTCTGCCTGGAGCTCCTGGAGCAGAGGCAGTGGGGAAGCTTCTGCATTTGAGGGCTCATTTTTCCAAGAGGCTCAGAAATTCCTAGAGCTGAGTTTAAGGGGATTGATCGTCCCTGCTTGGGACTGTGCAGGGTTTAAAGGCTGTGCTTGCATTAAAGGCTGAGCGGAAGAATTCCTCCTCCTCCTCTGCTAGGAAAGGCTGATGCTGCTCTTCAGGCTGAAGTCAGTGAACTGGAGTCTTGCTGCCTAGCAAAATGTTGAAGCATTTCATGCCAAGTGTTGATACACTGTGCTCAGTATTGACTGGGGACCTTTTAGAAACATTCAGTGTAACATAATAGACTAATTCATTAGCACCCCATGGGTCTAGTACCGGAGAAGCTGAAGCACATGCATTGCAAGCTAGGAAAACATTGCCTTAAGGAGTGACAGATTAAAATATCTTTCCCATGATATAACTGTTATTTCAGGAAAGCAGCATTAATTGTGATTGCTTATCTATTAATTTATTATAATTCTTCTTCTCCCACCTCCAGGCTGTACCTACATAAGAAATGTACTCTAGGCTCAGCTGGGGCTGATTAATAGGAGGTTATCTGGGAAATGCTGAAAGCTGCCTGGAATAGATAATGGCAGCAGGGGTAATTAAAATGTCTCTTGCATTCGGAAAATAAATTCTGCAGTTTTTAAGGGTTACTTTAGTCTGATTCTTTCCTGGAGGCAAAAAGATAAATTGGATTTTCAAAATCACACGGAATTCAACAGTATACTAGACAATAGCATCCAAAATGGGAACAGAAGTGGCATGCCAAAAAACCCAAACCACAATGCCTCCTGGAGCCGGAGAAGAACTGGCCCGTGTTTAATGAGAGTGGAGTTAATTTCAAGCTGAGTTCTTCTCATGCAAAATCAACCTCCAGTGCTGAGCTATTGACCACAGCAGGGCTGCTCCTGGCTTTTAAGGGAGACCGAGGTGGAGGCAGAGGAACACAGCCCCGGTTTTTGCTGTAACCCAGCCCCAGCACATCCTCTCTGTGGAACCAGGACCATTCCCACAGATGCTCCTCTTGCAGAGCGTGGGTAGCTGTGCTGAAATCAAAGTGACAGGGAGGGAAAATAAAACCAGAACCTACATCTGTGCAAAGCCAGAGCAGCTCCAAAGGAGTCAGCCAGCCCAAAAGCAGCAAGAGGAAAGACTGATGGCTCTCTGACTGTCAGTGCTGCCATTGCAGATGTTACAGCCACATCACAGGGTCTGATTCCCACCTGAAGACCCCCCTGGCCCTGCTCTCACCATCTGTTTGGGTACCAGACCTCCCTTTCCCTTGCTTTTCCCACCCCACTGCTTCAGTGTCCTGCAATGCACAGCCAGGCCAGGACCTCTGCCCACCCCTCTGCCTCCTCCTCTCTTCCCATTCTGCTCAGCAGGGAAGGGAAAACACATTTCCATGGATTGGGTACTTTACCAGAGTGGTGAAGATGAAGTGGTAGTATTCTGTCATCATTCCCATTGCCATGGCCTTGAGGAGAGCAGGGAAAGGAGGTTAGTAAGAGAGGATACCAGAATGTAACAACAGTCACACAACATAAACCTCAACAGAGCTGATCTGGTAAATGTGGCAGAGACAAACCCAGCAAAGACAGAAGCTGGATGCTGGATCCATCCCATGGAACTGTGCTTAGCCAGCAAGAGGCTTGTGCTGAAGTGCTGAGCTGAGCTGTGGTCCTCAAACCTTTCTGAAACAGCAAAGCTTCAGTGTAAACCTGTGCGGACCACCAAGCAACCTCTGATCACCATAAACCCACGTACTGGCTAAGAAACTCAGTGAGAGGGGTTTTTTTTCTTAGGGGTGTGGTGCTGGTGCTCTGCATCCCCTCCCTCTGCCCCTCTCTGCAGCTTTTGTCTGAGTCCCTTTTTCCTGTGTGGAATATCCAGATTCTAAGGCAGTGCCTGGTTTGGAAATGGGTCAGCTCCCGAGGGATGGGAGCAGGAACATCTCCCATCCCACAGCCCTGGGAGATCATGGTCCTGACCCAAAGGGTTTTGGCCAGCCCAGGCTCTGGCTCTCCCAGCCCTGACATGAAGGCTTTTTTCCTGCAGATTGTTGGGATCTGCATAACTGAGCAGTGGAGAGAACAGACTGGTCTGTGAGGTTTGCCAGAGCAGGACCAGGGGCTGAGGGGACCTCAAGGGGAATGTTGTGTGTCTGTCTGTGAAAAGGGTCACCTTGAAGCTGGTGCTGGGCTAAAGGATAGAGATAGCCATGGTTCTGACTGGGATACTGAGTCTGTGAGCACAATTTCTGGAGAAAACACATGCAAGAGCACTTGAAAACCTCGGCCGATGGGAAAACAGCTTCAGGTCCCCAGGAAGGATTTACTCCCTTGGTTTTTGCTAGAATTACTGGGGCAGAATGTAGCTCCAAGGAAGGAAGTGACAGTTTGAAAAGAAGAAAGATGTCAAGAAGCGAGGGAAAAGGAAAGGATCTAGATTACAAGCCCAGAGACTGTAACTCTGGAGTGTTTTTTTATGCCATGTTTTCTGACCTTTCCTCCCCCTCCTTGCCTTCCTGGGGGACTGGCAGAGCTGGGTGTCAGCTCTCTCCTGGTCTGCAAAGAGCTGGAGCAGGGAGCCATCCCCTCCCTGTGTGAAACATCAGTTAAATGATGTGAAACCAACAGAGAGAAATCATGAAATTCCAGTTCAGAGCCTACAGCTGGAGCAGGGCTGGGGGAAGAGTCCAGACTTGCTGTCAGACCCAAGCCCCAGCTTCCCAGTGCAGGCAGCCTGAGTGCAGGAGACTCCTGGGTTTCGGGGTTTATGTGATAAACCTGGTGGATAAGCCCCAGGCAGTTGCCAGGAGGAGGACGGGAGCTTTGTCAAAGTTGAGACAGGCACATCTGTGCAGCTCAGAGGCAGCTGCCAAGGAGAGCAGAGGAGCTGGGAAAGCAGAGAACAGATGTAAAGTGTTAGGAAGTCACTGGACATCAGCAAGGCCAGAGAAGCTGGGACAGGAAGGTCTCACAAGCTGGCCTGGCTCTGTGCTAGGTTCCTACAATGATTTGTTTGTCCAGGAGGGTAAAATAACAAATGGTTGGATGGCTCTGTCACTCCAAGGAACCCAGACTGGAGCAGTATGTGGCAATGTCATCCGTATGTCTTTGTGCCAGCTCTTGTATTGTTGGGCATGGTTTACTAATCCACGAGGGTTTTTATATTAATCCAGTTCAAAACCAGATGATGAGTGAAGTGCCTTGCTACTCCTGTGCTGGGGGAGCAAGGTCTGGGCTGGGTGCTGGGTGCTTGCTCAGAGCTACTTTAGCAAGCCCAGGCTATATTTGCTTAAACCACTTGATGTCACCTAAAGGTGTGCAGTTAAAAATCAGCACTAAGTGGGGGCACTTTAAGTGTCAGTCTTAAGGGAACCTTTTCTGCAGCCATTGGGGCTGCACTGGGGTGGGCAGCACAGCCAAGGAGCTCCAGGGACCTGGGTCCTGGTGTTGGATGCTGGAGCATCCAAGTGTGCAGAGAGGTTTGGGTTTGTGCACCCTCCCAGCCTCTGAAAATCCTGAATAGTTTTTTCCTCAGTAAAAATGCACTATAGAATATATAATACACAATACACTGTATAATACTGTTTAGCTTTGTGTCCTGAAATAGCCAACACACACAAAAAAACCCCAGGCAGGACTTAGACTTCTTTCCCTGTAGTTCCCCTTCTCTTCCATCTTCCTCACTCTGCACTCAGTGATGAGCTGAGCAGATGGCACAATAAACTATAATAAACTGCATAATAAGTGAACAGCACCAAACACAGTCTGCATGTTAAAATAATAGGCAGGAGACAATGAGTCCCTTATATTGCTTTCTTTAATAATCCCTCCCAGGCTTTCTGATTTCTCTGAGCATTTTGCATCAAGCAGGCTGCAAGAGAGCTCTTTCCATGTGCTTGCTTTCTCAGCCCTTAGGGGGATTTATTTAATCTATGTGGTAGTGTCTTGCTGGGCTGATATGAGCAACACTTCCAGCAGTTGGTTTTCAGCATTCTTTGTGAGAGCATTTTCCTCTGCCTCATACTGGACCCTGAGACCTACAGGCACTGGAAATGGGGGGGGGGGAGGTGCTGGGGGGTGAGCAGCAAACCTTCTGGTCTGTGAAAAATGCCAGTGGAGAAAGGAGAGAAACCAAATGGATGGAAAATCACTGACATCTGGCTTAAAGTCCAAGAATTGCACATGGTGCTCCTAAAAGGGACAGAGGATTCTGTCCCTCCCAGCTCAGTCCAGCTCAGCCCGGCCCAGCTCAGCTCAGCTCAGCTCAGCCCAGCTCACCTCACCAGCACGGGGCTTTTTTCTCTCGATTTTTATAGAATTTCTGAAAGATCTCTGTAGATTGCGGGCAGGGACCTGCACCCCAGGCACATGGGTGTCCCTGTCACCACTTGTCCCTCCCCCCTTGTGACCCCTGCTCACCTGCCTGAGGATCTGCGCTGCCATCAGGTGGCTGCAGTCGAAGATGATGCGGAATTCCCTGCCCCGCTTCATCTCCTTCAGGAGCGGGCGGGCATCGTCGGAGTCCAGCGGGAGCTGCCGGATTTTCAGGCGGATGTTGTAGCGGGACGGGGCCATGATCAGCTCCTGCAGCCGAATGAGCCCTTCAGGAAAACCCCAAAGTGTTAAAGGGAACTCTCTGCCTTGGCCTTTTTTTTTTTTTTTTTTTTTTTTAATGGAATGAAGCCTCCCCCATCATCACCCTCAAATGGCCATTGCAGAGCCAAGGTGTCACCAAACCCCCAGAGAATTCCAGAGCACTTTTCCCGGCATCCAGCTATGGTAGCCCTGGGGTCCTTCCACTATGTAGAAAGAGAAAAGTAGCAGATTGGTCCTAAACTTTGAGATCTCTGAGATAATGCCATTTTCTTAAGGAAATGTGCCCTTGAGAAAGGACAGAATGTGATAAGCAGCTATACAACAAATTAAAATCTGCAGTGTTTTTCATGCACAACAGCTAAAGAAAAAAATTATTATGCACTTAGATTTATGAACAGCGTAGGTCATAATAGTCACTTAATCACAACTTGGAGCTTTCTTGCTACCCTTAGAATTAAATTCTTTTTTTATGCTGAAGGTACAAAGCAGGAATTATTGATATCTAACATTGCAAGAAGAGATTCAGCAGATGCTTATTGCAAGGAGGAGAAGAGAAGCATGTCCCTCTGCATAGTGGAAGAAATACATTAGAATGTGCCACAAAGGGAACATACTGTGATCCACATTTACAAAGGAGGAATGTCAAACCCTGTTCTCATCAGCCCTCCCCTAAAGAAACCTTTTGCTTTAGTAGAATTAGGTTGGACAGCCTATCCAATGTGTCTTTTTGGTTTTTTGTTTTTTTTTTTTAATCTATAGTGCTTTCCTTTGTTTAACTATCAACAGCTTTCTTTATGTGAAAAACTTTGTCAGCTGTGTTTTAGAGAATTAGCCAGCAAACAAAAAACTTTTCCAGAACTGCTTTTGCTTTAAGCTGGGAAACTGCAGCCTCAGAGGCAGCCACAGACTGAGGTCTTTGCTTGTGTTGATGGGCACTGCCTGCCAAATGCAGCTGAGCTGACCCAGATCACCCCCTCGTGCACTTAATCCTCCCCTTGACCCTTTGTGGTGCCGAGTTACCCACTTTCTAAGCACTTTGAGAATTAAATCCTTGGAAAAAGATTCCAGGACCTTCTACACCACTCGCCTGAGAAACCACTGAGTCCCCCAGGAGATAGATGCCTGCGGGGGCTGTGGGTTCTGCTCCTAAAAGGGTTCACTAGAAAACTTCCTAAAGAGGATCCACACCAAAAGATCTGTTTTTCTGTGCTGTAGCCTCTCCTTCACCTACCTGTGCTGTCATCATAAACCACAGTGGCTGACCTCCACTTCAAATACTGCACGAGGTCCAGAATGGCGTGGCTGAGGGAAGCGTAGTCAGGGTACAGGTTGACATAAAAAGTGTCCTTGTTATCCAAAGGGTGATGCTTCCACCGAAGCTGGATGTGAGGGACTTCCAGGGCATTGCAAATGGACTGCACAGCGTTGGTGCAGGAGCCTTGGGAAGGTCCAAATATTGCTACAACCCCCAGAGCGAGCTGGTCACAGGCTGGCAAAGGAAGGGCAGGATGGTTAGAGGCACAGGGACGTTTCCAGAAGAAACTTCCACATCAAACCATCTTCAGAAGAGACAGCAGGGATCCAGGATCTTGCCTGTGAGCTCAGGCACAAGGTTTTGTTTCTCCCAAACCAGGAGCAAACTCAATAAACCCTCAGCTCATCAGCCCCACAGCCTTTGTCATTGGGCTCCTCCTCCTTCCTTCCCGTTCAGTAATTCAAGAGGGTTGCTGTTGTCTCATCATAAAAACTGAGTGTGTTGGGAAGAGAACAGGATTTCTACACCAGGGAAGTTAAAACTGTCAGGGATACAGGCAGATAAACAAAGGCTTGGCCTGCAGACCTTCAGTCAGGCTTAGAAGCCAATACTGAGGGGAGTTTTGTGAGGTTTGCAGAGGGAAAAAAGAAGAGTTCTTCCCCTTATGCTGAAATGCCTCTGGAGGGTCAGGTACCAGGGAACCTCTCATTTAGATCACTGACCAGAGCAGGCCAAAACGAGCTGCTGGGTCTGTAGCCAAACCTGCCTTTTTATGCTGAATAAATGGCCAAACAAAGGTGCTAAGAAGTATGTTCTGTGCTCTTACCTTTCTTAGTTGCTTCGAAGCTGTCATGGAAGTGTATCCTCTGGATGTCATAGGTTAGTGTGGTGTTAGGCAACAAAGTTCTGTTTCTATTTATAATATTGGCAGAAAATCTGAAGGCTTGCTCCTCAGCACTCATCACCTGGGTGTTGGGGCCATCTGCATACTCAAAGATTCCTCCTGCAAGACAAGGCAAAACCAGCATTAAGCCACATAAAATTTGATTTATAATCTTATGTATCCAGGGCAAGAAAGCCCTTGGACAGAGCTGTGACATTTGAAGGCTGAAGGAGGCTTGCTCCAGGACATTTCCTGGGCTGAATTAAAGACATTAAAACATTTGGGGTCGTGTCACCTTCCTGCTCCGTGCTCAGAATTCCAGCTTTGCGGAGCAGGAGGGGACAGATTTAGTCGGGGAATATTTTTGTGAGGCAGATAAGTGTCTTCCAATAAAATTTTAGGACCAGCTGCTGTGAAGTGCAGGCAGGTTTAGTGCTCTGCTGCAGAGATTCTCCAGGTTTCTGCTCGGTGGAGCTGCCGTGGTACAAAGCTGCCCCTGCCCCTTCCTCCCTGCCAAGCTGCAGCCCCTTCACCTTGTCCACCCACCTCCAACTCCTCATGGAGGCATCTCAGCTTCCTATTTTTAGTGCTCTTCTCATCTTTTATTGTTCCTCATGTTTAGCTATTCAAGTTCTTAATTCAGAGCAGCAGAGACTCCCAAGTTTGCCTCCCCTCCAGCTCATCAGCTCAGCAATGCACATCTCGGGTGCATCCTTTCCGTGTTCAAAAGCTGTTAATGCCATTACACCTCCCCAAGGGCACCAGGCTCATGTCACAGCATCACTGGGTTTCTTGGCACTCTGTGTCTCCTCCTCAGCAGCCACTCTCACTGAAGTGCCTCAGTGCAGGGGTAAATTATGCAGCTCCACGTCCTGGTCTCTGAGACAGAGGCACTGCCCCACACCCCTTACAGAACCGTGGAGAGGCACAGCAACCTTGTTCTTATTAAAAAACCCCAAATAATTAATGGATGAGCAAGATAAGCAATTGGTAACAGATGGTTTCTGGGTTAATTACAGAAGGAAGATCTTCCTCTTCAGTTTAAGGTAGACCTAAAAGGTTTTGTTGTAGACCACAGATGTCTTCTCAGGCCTCTTAATTTCCAAGGAAATGTGTGACTGCTCCTCCAGGATCCAGAACACTTTATCTGTGGGGTTTGTGGCACTTTGGAGTAAGCCAAGGGTGACATTTTGGCCAGAGCCAAGCTGACACTTCTGGTGACATCTGGTGACATCCGTGTCCTCACAAGAGCCACACCAACACCCTGGGCTGAGCAACCTCCAGTGGCAATGCTGGGGGACAAAGGAAGCTGCAAAAAAAAACCTCTGACTTTTCTGTGATGCTGGCAAATCACTTCCCTTCCCTTCTCTTCCCCTGCAGACTTTGTGCATCTGTAATGTGCACTTGTAATGTGACTGTGGTAATTAATTTATATTCATAAACATCCCAAAACATTTCAGCTGCTCACTGCCTGCCTCTGGTAGAATAAAATATTTCAGCTCTCAGTACTGACTTGGGAATTAGGGGGAAAACTAAAGGAAAAGAGGCTGAATGTTCATTCTGGAGACCCATTTCAGTCCCATGCCATCACACACAACACTTAGAACCAGATTTTCATTCCAGAATGCCTGGCAGAGTAGGCAGGAGCCTAAGAAAAATGTCCAAGTGCCTCATTCTCACTGGATCATGCTAAAACGTTTGGTTATTGACTGGTGCAAGGAAAACAATTCATCCACATCAAGGTCTGCTCAGCTGGTAGCTCAGTTTAAGTTTCTTAGAGGTGACAAAGCTTGTACACAGCAGAAACAACAACCAAAATTAAAATGAGCATGAGATTCATCCCTGCCTTGCTTTTCAAAGCTTTACTGTTCAGAACATTTTAGCAAAGGATTTTTTGTTTTCTGGTATCATCCTGCAGTGATAACTGGATTCATGTTACATTGATTATAAACTGGCTGACATGAGGCTTTCTCCTAGCCCAAAGCCTTCAGGGTTGCTTTGGAGCATGTCTTATTATGATGGAATATAGCAGGACTAGGTATGTGGATTATTGGTGTTTGATCCCAAATAAATTCACGTTCCAGATGCCCAACTGGACATAACAGGCTTTTTGACAGAAAAGAATTTTCTGTGCAGCCACCCAATCCCTTGAATTTAGTGCCAGGCAATGGGAAGGCAGACAGGCAGAAGTGATAGATTTCTGGTTGTACTGCTGGGTGCTGAATATGCTGGGAAAATCTGAAATCTGCTGCATTTGCTCACCAGAGCCATTGCAGGGTGTGCTGAGCCCCAGCCCTCTTGGCTTGTGTGCCTCTCCTTCAGAGATGTTCATTCCAATCATTATTTAAAGAGCCTAATAACCAGCTTCAAACAGCTGATTAATGCATAATCTTCATCATGATTACATAGCATAACTGGCATTAATTTGAGAAGCTTGCTAATTATGAAAATAATTGTTGCAGCTTTTCCAGTTGAGGGAAAAGGGAGAATATCAGCTTGTTGTGTTGAGGAGGTGAGGGATGGGACATCAGCTGTCTGAGCAGTGGGCTGGGGGGCCCCCTGTGTCCCCCCACTCCGTGATGGAGAGGATGAAGTGATGTAAAGCTGGCTGAGGGAGCAGTGTGGAGTCTCTGGACAAACAGCTTTGGTGGGTTCTCCCCAGACAGAGAGATTCGTGTGGCTCTGACCACAGTAACCTCACTCCGACTGCACTCTTATAAAAATACAGAAAGTCAACGGGCTATTAAAAGGCAACAACAGCCCAGTTTCCATTTTTATATACTGCCTATAAACAAGTTTCATCTGACAGAGTAAAACTGCAGGTGCTTTGGCGTTACTGTCTGTCTCTAAAGCATTTCTGCCTCTTTCCAGGTTTTTATGTTGTTTGAGATGTCTGGGAGAGCGATGGATGCTGCTGCTGACCTTTTCCTGCTCTGGCCTCTCCCTGTTCCGGGCTTCTCCTGCCTTCTCTCTGCACCTCCCAGAGCTTTGCAGACAGATAAAAGCCAGCGTGCTGAGGTCTGTCACCCTTTGTGATGTCCTCCTGAGGTTCCTGAGAAGATTTGCTGCCAGATTTATCCAGGGAGGGACTGTGCTTTTTCCTGGACCAGTCGGTGCAGCCCACGGGCTCCCTGCTGCATTCCCGTGTGCTGTGCAACACACACTGAGGCTCAACAGCCTCAGGTTGGCTTTGTTTGCATGTATATTTTTTACCAAAAAACCTTTTTATGCCACGTTTGTAGAGTCCTTAGTGTAACAGGGCCCAGGTCTGGCAATCAGCCCCATGGGAGATGCCTGGGTGCAAACTCTTGGTATCTTCTCAGATCAAGCCCTGTCAACTGTGATCACTTAGTTTTACAGATTTTTTATGGTGTCATCCATTATTACATCTGACTCCTTCAGTTTGAAATATCAATCACCAGGCAAGTTAAATAATTATTCAGTTGTCTTTTAACTTTCAAGCAGGCTAATTGCTCTCCAGGGAGTGTCAATCATCACTGAAGGAACACGCTAATTAGAACCAACTTCCTGTCTTGTTATTTTATATTATTTTATTTGATGACCACTGATGTTGCTGCTGAGATGGGAAGGTTTAAAAATTCCAAATGAGAATCCAAAGCAAATGCTTGAAACTCTCTAGATCTACACCAGAAGGGCAGCACAGGGCCATGGGCAGGAGGCTGGGAAGGGAGGTTTAGCTGCAAAACACAGAGGATCTTCCTCTAACCAAGTAGCAGAAAATTAGCTTCTCTGTTCAGGGTAAAAACTGCATCCCATGAAACACCCAAAATCCCACTGATGTCGATCAGAACAGCCCAAGTCTGGCTACATCAAACACAACCACGCTGTCCTCCTCCCACCTCCAGGCAAGGATGCTGCAAGACCTTTGGAATGGCCCCAGGAGGGAGCCAGGGGGTGGGAAACCTTTTCCAGTGCCTTGGCTTATCCTGAGCTGTGTCTGCTCTGGCTGGGTGCAATCAGAGTTATTTTTAGCTCTGTTGAAAGCTAAGTCAAGGAAATCAGAGTATTTTAGGTTTTCGCTTTCTCCCCTCTTCCCCTTTTTAACAAAACAAATAGCTTCATTCTTGGAAAGAAAATTCCAACAGCCCTCAGTGTGGGGTGTGATCTCTTATCTCTCCCTCCTTATAAAATCACTCAGTTACTTAGCTTTGAAGAACAACTATTTCTGATAACACTTTTCTCTCCCCCGCTGACAGTGTTGTTAACACATTTAGACAGCTTCTGACAGTCTCTTTCCATGTGACATCCTGGCAGAAATGTTGTTTTGAAGGAGCTCTGGCTGAGGATGGAGCCAGCCCGAGCTCCTGGGGGGACAGGAGTGCTCCTGCCTGCATCCCCCAAACCTCTCCTGCCCCAACTTCTGCATTTTCTGTATTTTTTTTCTCTGAGGTCACAAAATGGCTGTGGCAAGGCAGTTTGTCCTCTTCTGATGGGCTCTGTTTTGGGGACAGTGGTGGCAGACAGGCTGAGCAGGACAGGTTTGGTGGCTGTCCCTGCAGGATGCTGTGGGGTGAGTTCCTGGGGCAGGGGGATGGGAGAGCTCTTCCTCCAGGAGCTGTCTCCCTGGGAAGGCTTCTGCTTATCTGACCAGTCCTGCAGAGAAAACTTCACTGTCATGGCCTAGGTCCCTCCAGGGTTGGTGTTTATACCAGTAAAGAGAAATGAAATGACACTGGTGGGAAGTAAAAGGAAGTTCTCAGGAGTAGGAGGTTGTGCACTGGGAATGGAGCTAAAAGCCCCCAGAGATGGCCCCTCCGTGTGTTACATCTCAAATGCAATAACACTGAGTGCAGGGAAAGGGGCAAAGTCCAGAAGGCAATAAATATCACCCCCTAAAAAAAAAAAAAGAAAAAAAAAAAAAAAAAAAAAAAGAAAAAGAAAAGCAGTGACAGATTTGTTCACAAGAAATCTCTCCTTGCACTCTTCCCCAGGGAGCTGCTACTAGAAAGTCCTCCGCAAGGAAATGGAGCTGAAGCTGGAGGTGGCGGCCTCCAAATAGGACCAAAAGTGCTCCCCCCATCACCTCCTCTTCAGTCCAGGGCCCATTTTCCTGCCTGGGAAGTCCTGGTGTCCTGGAGATGTGCCAGGATCCCACTGCCTCCATCCTCCCACTGTCCCCAGCATCCTGCTGGGATGACTCCCTGATGCTGGACAGGGCCAGGCTTTGTGCACAGGCAGTAAACAGAACTTGGAAACTTCCTGAACCAAACCTTCTGGGACGGAGCTGAAAATAATTTCTGAGGTCTGTCAATGGCTCAGATTTTGACAGAACCACGGAGTGGCAGGATCTGAGTCCCTGTCCCCCTAAACTGCTGCTGATCATGCATCAGCCTTGTCACTTCAGCGTGACACTGCTTAATGTGATGCAGCACTGCCACGGATCCACAGCAATCTCAGGCTTCATAAAGATGCATCACACAAGACAGAGCCCGTGCAGGCTGCTCACAGGCCCCAGCTGTCCCCTGCCCACCGAGGTTCCTCTCTCTGGATGCTAATTGCTAAAAAACCCAGGAGGAGCCTCGGAGTCCCAGCAGCGGCAGAGGATCAACCTCCGAGCCGGTGTGTCGGGACTGCTTACACTCACACACTGCCTCTGTTAATTACACATCTCTTTTGCAGGAATTAAAAAGGAATTGGTCCTGTGCCTGGGCAGACAAACGACAGATGACATCTCCTGCTCTGCTTTCAACCCTCCCCAGGGACAGGGACAGGGGCAGCAGAGCTGCCAGTCCGGAGGTGGCCGGGAGCTCCCCGTCTCCTCAGCACGGTCAAAACCAAACATGAAAATTCAGATTTCTCTCAGTAATGACAACCCCAAGGCACCTGCAGCCCCCACTGGAACTTCTCCCAGCCTGGCTCCCCACCCTGCTCCCCTTTGGGGGGTCCTGGGGACCCCATGGCAGGGGACAGGAGGGGATGGGAACCCGAGGAACACAGCCCCCCGGGTTTGGCAGCAGAATGAGAGGCCAGGTACTTGCTGAGTGATGCCAAGTGAATGAATCCAAGCAGAAAATGAGCCCTGTGAGGTGTGTTTGTCCCAGGAGGGGGTTCCCAGGACAGAAAGCCCATCCCAGCAGGATTGATCCCTTCCCAGGAAACGGCCTTTCCCTCTCCTCTCCTTTCGATAGTGAAGATGCCAAACTGGATTTAATTAGCACTGCATTAGGTGTTTTATGGCACAGGGGGTGACATTCTTCTCCTATGTATAAACTGTTTAACAGATGAGCAGTCAAGTGGCAAAGAAATACATTATTAATGTTTCTGGTTAAATTAACTGATTAAAACCACTGTAGCTAAAATGTACGTATCAGCACTTTGCTCACACTAAATGAGAAATTAATGGAATATGGCGGCTTGTTTTTATAATGAGCAGGAGGTAGGGGATGGTCTGGAAAGCTGGGCCAGCCCTGCCAGCCATGGCCTGGCCAGTCCCTGTCCCCAGGATGGGTTTTTTCCTCCCGGGGATTTGTGTTCCCATCCGTGGGGTCGGGGCGCAGGCAGAGCTCATCCTGCACCCTCTGCAGCTTCTAGAGAGAAACTTCTCACTTCCAACTCCTACTCCCTTGGCCTAATTGGCAATGTTTGCTTTGCCATTTCCCTGAGCAAGCTGTTCTGGTGTTGGGTGTTTTACATCTGAGGAGGAGCATTTGCCACCATGGCAGCATCACCCCCCCAAGGGAGGGGATCAGAGCACTGAGCTGAGATCAAAGGCCTTCAGCAGGGCTCCAGCAGAAAGGAATTAAGTTAGCAACAGATTTCTTAATGATATTTACATTTTTAATTTGCATAATACACGAGGAAAACGAAACGGGCGTGTTTTTTTTTTTTTTAAAGCAGGCTCGATTAGTTTAAAAAAAAAAACAAACAGCAACAAAAAAAGGCAGCATCGTAATTTCCTAGGAGTAGATTCCCATCAAGATAAGGACAATGAAAATGCCAAGAAACTTTTAATGTATCCAACACCCAGCTCACAGCATGATGTGGATCTCCACAAGTGACCAGTGAGCTGCAGCCCATCCAGCCCCCAAGGGACACAAGATGCCTGGGGAGCCCAGTGAGCCCCAGTCCCACCAGTGTCCCTCAACTGGGAAGGGCTCTGCAGGCTGACTTTCCAATTTCTCTGCAGAGGTGGAACTTGCAAGCTTTGGGCTCCTCACATTCCAACCATTCCCTCTATCAAATACCTCACCCAGCACTCAGGTTTACTTTGATTAATTAGAAATGCAGATTTTTTGCCACCAGGAGGGAATTAAACCTCAGTATTTATTTTTGCCTCTGCTCTGTGACAGCTGGGATGGTCCCTGCCCGGGTCCAGCCCGGTGCCCAGCCCCGCAGGAGGAGAAGCAGGAGGGGAGCCCAGCACCAGCACCCTGACCCAAACCTCCCTCAGACTCTGCAGACTCAGCAAATTCCCCCTGCAACTCACCAGGGAGCAAATAAATCAGGAATGCTCAGATGATGGTTTTATGATCATGCTTTGGGCTATAACCATGTTTGGAACTGTAATATAAGGGAGAAAAAGTGTCTGGAAGCTTAAATTTTTTAAGGCTCTGTAATGCAGGGTTAAGGCAACACAGCTGTAAGTGTATTTTTCTATATTTTTCTCTTGTCCTTTATTGTCCTGCAGTGTAATCTAGTGCTGCTCTGATGTCCATCTGGTGCCCAGCTCCAGCGAAATATGAAGCAGAGCAACAAGTCCACAACTGAAATAAATCCAGGCTCATGGCTGTGACTGACTGGGCTCATAACAAAACCTGCAGGATGACAAAATTCTCCAGATTTGTCTTTCCAGTGTGCCACGGAGCTCAGGGCTGGCTGCTTCCCTCCCTGAATGTGGGGCTTTGGGAAGCAGAAACAACTTCTTTAAGGGAAAAAAAAAAAATAAAAAATTGCCTTCTCAGCTTAACTGAAATTTGCAAATCAGAGCGTTAGACCGTGCCTAATCTGAAAGTTTTTTGTATGAATGGAGGAATTAATTAGGAAGAATCAGGGTGGTGTGTAAGTGCAAGGGCTCAGCCTGGAGAGCAGCTCAGCAGGGCTTGGCTGCCCATGGGTTTCTGGGTTCCCTGGCTCTATTCCTTCCCTGCTGGTTATCTGCTCCTTTTTTACGTGGAAGCAGAACTCTATCTGGTATAAATATGACAGAGAGGGTGTCCTGCAATGGAACGAAGTCTCACGTACAAATTCAACCCGATTAAAATTACAATTATTGCGTGTTAATTAACCGCTTCTTAAATATTCATTGCTGAGCCCTAGCTAATGAATGTTATACCTGCCTGGCATGTAGTATAGAATACCAGACTTTAAAAAGCCAAATTAAATCTTACACTTCATTTACAATGTAACCAAATACCAGCAGACAACTGATTGTTTCTTTCTTGTGTTGATGCTTCTGAAAATCGGGGCTTTAAGTGAGATGCTGCATTGAATAGCAAGTGCAGCTCTGCAAATATTGTGACATATTGTTTGTCATCTGCCCTAAATATTTAACAGTTCAGTTTTACAAGATTTTTGTGCCACATGCTGAGAATTTGCTCCTGATAGATGCTGAATCTGGTTGATGAAATGGATCCCTTTCAGGAGCCTGAAATCCCAAATCCAGGGTCTTTGCAGTTACCATTCTCTGCTTTTGTCCCCCTCTTCTGAAAAGAAAGCAGAAAAAGGAAAAAAAAAACCCACAGAGTTCTCTGGAAAAAAAAACATTTATTTCTGCTTAATCCCATCTACTCTGCAGAAAAAACTTTATAGAGGGAAAGATCAAAGGTCTGTAATAGATTTCAACAGGTTCCCAGGAGGTGCGTGGTGCAGAGGGGATTAAACTGCTCTGTGCTGCTGGTGCTCAGGCACAGCCAAAGATGTAATTGGGAGATTTAGGTGCCTATTTTGGCCTTTTTATCGTTCTATTTTAATGCAGTTGAGCAGAAAGCAAAAACAGATTTTGCTGGGATGCGGGGCTTGTGTGTGCTGGGAGGGGGGGTGGTGGGGAGCAGGGGGAGCTGAGATGGGTGCTCCCAGTCCTGTGCCAGGATGAGCTCAGGAAAATAACTTCAGAGCCCATTTGGGGTGAGATGGGGTTTCTCCTCTTGAGTTCCAGCCAGTTACTGACCAAGAGAGGAGCAGGGAACATGGAGCATTCCTGGCAGTGCAGGAATCCCCAGCCTGGAGCATCCCAAGGAGATGCAGCTGCTGCATGGGGTGGAATTTGTGAGTTAAAAAAGCTCAGGATCTGGTAGAAATTCCTTCACAAGTCACCTTGACTGACATCACTCATGGTGGGAGAGATCTGCTTAGGGTAGGCATTTTGTAAACGTGCAGTGTTTGAAATTTGTTGTGAATGGTTGTTTTTCCTTCCTCTTTTTTTATTCTTCATTTCTTAATTGTCAGTTCTGACCATCCAGGGTAATTACAGCTGACAGATTTGCTGGCTGAGAAGCAGCACTTTATTCCAGGGAACGAAGGAAAAGAAGGGAATGACCAAAAGCTCCAGACTGAAGATGTTTTCATTATTTTCCTGTCATCTGGACTCAGTTTACAAACAGCCACACACAGCTCAGGGGGGATGGGAGGGACCAGGAGCTGCCTGGCAGAGGAATTTCAGATTCCCCATCATTATCACATTCAGCAAACAAAATAATTTTCCAGCTCCTAGAGGAAACACAAGAGGCAGCCCTCCTGGCACCCTGCCAGGCCACCCCCTCCCCTTCTGCTCCTGGGGTGCACAAGTGCCACCCCCAGAACGTCCCCTCCCCAGGAACAGGGACTTGGGTGGCAGAGCTGAGCATCCCTCAGCCTGGATGGAACCCAATGTGCACTAATGAAGCTGAATATTCATTATTGTGACTAAACAAACGAAGTGAATCACGAACTGAAGTGGGGAAATTATTAGTCTGGTAGCTCAGAAAAGGGGAAGTTTGGAGACCGTTCCAATTAGAGGGGAGGTGGAATAGGAAAACTTTGATTAATAAAGCCAAATCCAATTACAAGTGCATGTTAGGCATTGTGCAGTGCTTCACACCTTTGTCACCAGTGACAACAGCTGTGACCATGTCCCCTCTCTGCTCAGCAGTGACCTAAACCATTTAATTGTTCACACCAACCCCCAAAGCTTTGATATTTTTTGGTAATTCCAAGATTTATCACAGTCATCACTGCTTATTTAATGCTCAGGACACTGTTTCCTCCACTCCAGCATTATGAATTACCCAGGATCATGTGTTCAGGGGCTCCTATTGATTCATGCAGAGCTAATTAATGAGATACATCACCCAATCATAAACATGAGCAATAACACAAATGCCTCGTTAGGACAAATGAGCAAAATGAGCATGGGGCAGCTCTCCTGAAGGGTTAATGGGATAACATCTCCTGAGTGAATTTTCTTTAATAAACTCCACAGTAGAGAGTGAAAAGCAGCCCAAGCCAGGTTATTCCTTCCTTCCAACTGCCCCAGGAGGATATTCCTGCCTCCCTGGGGCATTTGGAGCTTTTTTTGGACAGTGGGAATTTGCTGAGGAACTGGAGGAGTGAGGGGAGCACAAAGCAAATCTGTCCAGCTTGTTGAGCTTACTTTTGATAAAACATTTTGCTTTCTTAGAGCCTCTCCTGTAGGTGATATGGGAATTAGCACTTTTTTCCAGCTCTGGAATGTGGCCTTGCTTTCTCTCTATCTTGTGGGATTGTCTTTTTCTGCCGTTTGGTTCATTTTAGGTGAACTGCTGTCTCCTGTGGGATGACTGTGGTGTAAAGTAAACTGGGAGCTGTAATCTGAGTGTAGCCTGAATTCAATTGAAAAAAATTATTTGATGGAAGTTAAGCAAGCTCAAGAGGAAGGGATTGTTATGAGTGGAAGACACCAAAGGAGTTTAAATGCAGCTGAGCTGAATTTGACTTTAATTAAGCAGCATATTGAAGGAAGGGATTTCAGACAGAAAAAGCTGAGGGAGTGAAGGTTTCCTGCTTCCCACTCTATTTATAAAGCAGAGATGAGGAGCTGGCGTTCCCCCCCTCCACAGTGGCTCTGCAGGAAGAGATTGTCCGTGGGGACAATCCAATTCCCCTCTCTGGGTCCCACGTGTGGGGTTTGCAGCAATGGGGCCACGAGCTGAGCCCTGACAGCCTCACACTTCCAGGTGGATGCTCTGGGACTCGAGCAGCATCTTCAGCTTCAAAGGTGAGAAAACCAAAGCTTTATAACTGTTCATCTGAAAGCAAATTTGGAGAGGATGCTGCAGGCACAGACCTGACCGTGGTACTCAGCATCAGGTGTCTGTGTTGCTTTTTTCTTGATGTGTGTCAAGTATTTAAAGGTGACTTGGAAAAGCTGTTTCCAGCAGCCTCTCCCTGGCAGTGAGCAGCACGTGCATCTCATCAGGTCCCTGCACAAAATCCTGAATTAAGTTACTGCAAAGGTGTCACTCCCAAGGTGATGAAGTCCCAAGGGCAGCTGCAGGGAGCCAGCTCTAGAAATCAGATGTTGCTTGGGGCTGTAGGACTGGTGGGGATGGGGCAGGGGGCTGGCACCACAGCTGTGCCAGCACTGGGACCCTTCCCAGGCAAAGCTGGTGCCCAGCAAGCTGGGGGGATGTGGGTTGGGGAGTTATCCCCATCCTGCTCTGGGCTGTGCTCTTGTGAAGCTGGTGCTGCTGGTTTGCTGGTACAGCTCCTTTGCTTCCTGGGATTCCCTGTCTTGGAATCAACCAGGAACATCTTGGGGCTGTAATAATAATGAAAATACCCAAGTTAGCACTGGGAATCGATGGTGGTGTTTCTGGTCATGCTGTGACCCTTGCTGCTGGGATGTAGAAACAATAACAGAAAAGATCTGAAATTAAAACACAAAGTGTGATACAAGGCAGGTTCACACTGGTGTGATCTCCCCTTTCATACCTGCTTTTTGGTGGATGGAAAGCTCCTGCCTGTCCTCTCCTGCTGGGCAGGAGCCATCTCAGTGCCAGTGCTTCCCTGCAGAACCTGAGCCACATCCCTGCAGTGCCCAACAGTGCTAAACAGAGATTATAATTCCTGTAATCCTTGTCTGTGTTGTGCTAATGAGGTTCCTCAATAAATGGGAGTTAATTTGGGTGTGTTCAAGCTCCCCGAGCAGTGCTTTGGGTTTGGAAGGTTCTTCCTCAATCATTCATTGTCAAATTAACAAATTTTCATGAGTGTTTTCAAATGGAGATGAAAATGAGGTGTTAGCTCAGAGATGTCAGGCTTGATGAAACCCAAAATCCTGCTGGTTCCACCTTTGCTCCTTCTGCTTCGTGGAGCTGAGCCTTAACCCAGCGATGCTGCTGCAGTGCCCCTGGGGTGGGTATGGAAACCTGAGCTGGATTAGCATGCTGAACTCTTTATTCCAGCTGGGCTTTCTTGGCTCACAAGAGCTTGTCTGAACTTCATTCATTAACGTGCTGCTAAAAAAAGTGAATGGGTTTGCAATGTAAGTTGGATCTTTCTATTTTTTTTTTTGCTGTTTCTGCAGGAGGAACATAAATTAAAGGTCACGGGGAGAATATGAGGGTTGCTTATGAAGCTACAAGGATAAACCCAAATGCTTTTCTTCTCTCATCCTCTGCAGGAAATAACACAGCCCTTCCTGCAGGAGAGAAGATTCAGCTACGCAATTTCTCTGTCTACAAATTTTAAATTTTTTTAAAGTAGTGTCAGATCCTAATAACGAAGCCTTTTCCTGGTTTAATAACAAGGAATCTTCCCAGTGTCAAAGGCAATATTGGAAACAAGGGGGCCAATTAACTCACAGAGTTTTCCTGTGACCTTTGAAGTCTGCACTCAGATACACTTTGTATAAACAGACTGAAATAATATCAAAGGATGAGGGTTGCTCCTCCTGGGCAGACCCAGAGAAGGATTTCCTTAAGCAAATATTGGAAGTGTGTGCAGAAAGGTCACCAAACCCAGTGGCCCAGAGCAGGGGCTGGGATTTAAACCCAGCCTGTTCCCAGGCTGACACCTCTGGGATGGGTTCTCAGCACCTCCTTGGTCTGTGGGACACCCCAAACCAGGACACCCTGCACAGCTTTGTCCTTCTTGTGTCACTGCTGCCTCTGAACCCATTAATGGGGGAGCATCTTAGGGCAGAGTACTGGGGAGATGGTTTAATTACCAGGTTCTTGTGCTTAAATTAACTTGAGCTCCATTTTGCCCCCTTCCACAGACCTGGTTAAAACCCCACTGAATAGTGTGGGCTTGGAACAGGTTTTCTAGTAATAGGCTGTGCCTTTTTCTGCTGCCTAATAACCATGCTCTGGATTGAAGGTCAGGGGGTTATGTTCTCCATGGGTGTATGAAAATAAACCCCCAAGATGCCCTTTCAGTGTTTCTGTGCACGTGCAGCAGGGCCAGAGCATAAACACAGCCCTAAAATAATTGTGAGACAGCTCAATGACAGTACAGGGTCTGATTATGGGAGGCTCAAAGACATCCTCAAGAAGATGTAAAGTGGAAATGCAGGCCTATTGATGGACCCAGGATGAATCCTGAAGAGACTGGGTAAAAGAAGTGGGTATTAATGAGGAGCAGAGAAATAAGGAGTTGAGGAAATTCAGCTATAAAAAGAGGGGGGAAAGGGATTGTCTGTATAACAAGGAAACAGCTAAAACAACAGACCAAAAGGGAAACATAAAGCTGGAAATTGGATAATAAATCTGTGCCCTCATCAAAGAAGAGACAGTTCTATTGGAAAATAAAAATAACATTCTAGAAAACAACAAAGTGGAATTTACAGTCCAATTAAAAATGCATGCCTAAAAAAAGAGAGCCTCAAATACTTTTATTCCTACTTTAGGTAGAAAACAGCGAGAGCCCAGCATAGCTGGGGGGAAAGAAGGGTTGGAAACAGCAAGAAAATAATACCTTGCACGTACATCTGATTAAAGACTTCTCTCTGCCTCCAAGATGGTCTACAAAGTCACAAGCTGCTCCAGAGCTACTCTTTTGATTCATTTGCTCTACAGGAGTTGAGTTTCTGGCTCTGCTCCTCCAGCCTGAGGTTGTGAAAAAAGGAGCCCAGGGAAGAGATGGTCTCCCCTGCACCTGGGGTTTACAGGGGGTGGCTGGGCTGTGGGGATCTTGTAGATATGATTTAAACCTTTAAACATCTGGGGACAGGATGGAGGCCTCAGCAGAGGCAATGCTGGGTCCCAGAATCAGGGTGACACAGACCGAGTGGAACAGGCGCCAGCTCGGTGACAACAAAGTGACACTTCTGGTTTTATATGATCCTTGAATATGTCATTGTCTGATTGCAGAGGCCGCAAAGACATCTTCAAGGACCATATAAACCAGAAGTGCAGAGCTGAGGATGAGTCTGGCTCCCAAAGAACGGGGGAAAAGGGGAGAAACTGAGGTGCTGCAGAAGCAGGATGTGTCCAGCCTGGCTGGAAGAGGGAAGAGGAGCCCGTGGTGGAGCTTCAGTGGGGAAAGGAGGGAGGGAGAGGGAAAAGCAAACACCATCATTATCACAAATGCTCCTGAAAACTCAGGGCAGCTTTTGCATGAGCAACAAAAGCCGTGCTCACCACAAACCATCTGGAGCTCCCTGTGGGGATTCAATAAACTTTCTCAAATTGCTTCAGACATTTTCCGCTCTCTCCGCTCATTTTATGCTCAGAGTTCAGCCAGAGACTGTTTCCTATTCCAACACTGCTTGTCACTTATATTTGGGTTGTTTTCCCTCTCCCTGCCAATATTTTGTTCTTCTGGCTCTCCAGCCTCTCGTGTCCTCCCCAAGGCCACCTCCTGGGCTATGGGTCACAGAGCCAGCCCTGCCCTTGGGGTGTCACAGCCCTGAGGTGCTGCCCTTGTGTCCCCCCAGGATGTGACTCAGCTGCCTGCCCCTTCTCCCAGAATTTCTGTCCTTTTTCTGCAGGCTTTTCACCAGCCCTGTCCTGCCCAGGCTCCAGCCCTGCTGCAGTGCCAGCAGCACCAGCTGGTGACCACGTTTCTGTCTGTCTGCTGCTTATCAGGAGTCGAGCCCCAGACAGGCACACTCCAGCAGTGAATTATGATATAAAAATAAGCATAGGCCTGATTATTGGCTTTGTCTGCTTTTTGCAAACAGATGCTCCATTGTTTATCGAGCCTGTTCTCTAAATCCCCTGCCATGTACAGGGTGGTTTAGCTCCACGGGCACTCTCCTGTCTTAATTTTTAAGGTGCAGCCTTTAAAATGCCCAACAGATGCATTCTGTGTGTTGTCTGTAGCACGTCCCACAGGACAGTGTATTGCACAGTGAACAGGAGATCTTTGTTTTTTGACCCTATCAGAAAAACAGATCCCACCACAGCCTTGATGTAATGAAACATAAATGGATGTATCACAGCCTGCCCCTGCCAGAGCTCAAGGCTTCATCTCAAGGAAGATGTGCTGGAGCTGATCCTTGTCTCAGTCACATATTTTTCTTCTAGACAATATGAAAATATTAATTACTGATTGGCCCATCTCATAAGTACAGAGGGCTGGACTCTAAGGAAGTTGTCCAATCCATGTTCTCTGCTCCATTGGATGACCAGATAGGTATTTTTGGTGCCTATATAGACTTCATCTGTTCAAATACAGGTCCTCTGTAAATATGTCTCAGATGATGCTAAAATTAGCTTGCATCAAACGTTCCATCCCTTGTCTGTTTGCAGACGTGGTGTACACACAGCAAGCAGATTCCCTAAAATCAATTTTACATAGGGAATATTTTGCAATATTATGCTTTCCATAGTTGTCAGTCACATGTTGGGTAGCAAAGAAGCCCCTGTCTGCCCATTGTGATGGTTGTGATGTTCTTAAATCTCAGCTTGGTCCCATCTGCCAATATTGCAAGACTGTGTCCTGAATAAGGGGATTTGGTGACGCTCTGCACTACTCAGCAATTTCAGCTCCCAGGGATACAATTTTCCTCATACTCATTGTCACTTCAGGTTTCATTTCTGAAGAAACTTAGAGGAAAACTCAGCTCAAATTACTCTGTATTTGCCTTTCATCAGGGCAAAACTAGATGATAGGTTTTACCTGATTTCTGTATGAAACCCCATGTCTTAGCCAAGTACTTTTTCCTGCTAAATAAGAAAGCAAAGCAGGTGCTTGGAGGGTAAAACCCAGACTCTCAGAAGCTTGGCTTGCTTCAGATCTCCAGCCAGAGGAGATGCAGGAGGACGTGACAAATGTCTTTGCTGGGGTGCATGGTGCCAGGGGATGCACATGCAAAAGAACCCATCCAAATGGCAAGAAATACTGACCCAGACCCAGTGCTTTCTGCTGCAGGTGCCAAATCCAGGTTTGTTCTGCTGCTAAAATAACGAGAGTGCAAATTTCCTGAGCGTCTGGGTGACAGACATCTTGGAGTTCTTCAAAGGAAAAAAGATCCTTTTTTCATACCTCACTGAGGTCACTTAGGCTACAGCACAACAACACTACACGGCTTCCAACAGCATTTTCAATTAACACCAAACTCTAACAAGAGGCTGGAATCACAGCCACTCGACTGCCGTGGGACTCAGAGCAGATGCAAACTTCAAGTGCAATGTCTTCAGACACACAGCTAAATAAAGCTCCTCTGCATGTTTAATCTCATCTGTGCTTTTTCATTTCTGTTTTGCCAATGGGACACTCTGGAGTTGGTTCTGACAGAAGGGTAAAAACTCTTTGGCCCCCAGGGACTCAGACTGGTCCTGGAAGTCCAGTGGTGTGGGGAGCAGAAACCAGAGACCAGATCTGCCCAGCCAGGAGCACGATGCACCTTCAGCTAAAGAACCAGTGCAGAAGCTGTTCTGCCATCCAGAACCTGCTATGCAGACAACAAAAGAGGATAATGTCTCCAGGTAGCTGAGACTTTGCTGTTATTGTTAATTTTTAATGTCTTGGTTTGTTCATGCGTCAGATCCAGGCAGCCCGAATCCAGCCTCCAATCAATAACCTGTCAATCTTCCTCCTGTCTTTCATCCTCCAAATCTCTCAAGGCTGTGTGAGGGGTTGGTGTCAAAGGGCTGTGCTCACAGAGCAGCAGATTTGCTCACACCCTGGGTCAGCCTGGTCCATGCTGCTCTGCTGGGTCGGGTACCCTCGCTGCTCCTTCCCCCACACTGGAGCATCCTTGTGATTGCATTTTTATTCATCAGCTTGGAGTGTGCTTCAGACACTCAGCAGGGCACCTTGTGAGCCAAGGTCGTGCCCTGAGATGCTTTAAATCACTACACAAGCAAGGTGGAGGGGAGGGCAGGGAAATCTGGGATGAAGTCTGGGATGCAGTCTGGGGCACACGTGCCCCTGGAGCAGCAGCCCTGGAGGGGAGGAGGAGGATGAGGATGAGGATGAGGATGAGGATGAGGATGAGGATGAGGATGAGGATGAGGATGAGGATGAGGATGGCAGAGGTGCTGGTAGATCCTGCTCACAGTGAGGAGACTGGGGCAGAGAGCAGTGGCTGGCAGCCACCCTCCCACCTCATATCTCCTCCTGCCACTTAGCATCAGCCAGTTTTTGCTTATGGGAATTATCAGTGCTTTCCTCTGTGCTCCCAGTTCCACTGGGTTCCCACTGGGAACATCACCTTGCCAGAGTCAGACCCATCCCTGCCCTGCCTGCTGTGGGATCCTGGTCTCCAGGTCCTGTCCAGACCCAGTCCTGGGTTAGTGGAGGGCAGTGATACATCCTCTACATCCTCTGAGATCCTGCAAAAGCACCTGTTGGGGTCCAATTTCTCCTCTTTCAAACCTCCCCCAGGATACCTACAGCACTGGCTGCTGTTTGCTGGGAGCTGCAGAAAGCTTTTCAACAACCATGGTAAATTTAAAGTGCTGGGAATTCAAACCAGCAGACATGGGGGTCCTGATGGATCTGGCTAAGAGAAGGCTCCATTTTCTTTGCTCTCTGCAAGCCCACTCCAGCAGTGCTGTTCTGAATAACACACCAGTTCCTAGAATCCCAGGCACAGGCTGAGATTGCAGTATTTTGAAGACATAATGAAAAAGGTAATTTTCCCAGCCTCCCTGCAATCTTCATCATTAGGGAGGTATTTTGTGCAATTTTCAGTACTAGCTCTAATCATGCTCCCAGAGATGATAGCATGCTGCTGTATTGCCAGGGGTTCTTTGAACCCTGGGATGCATCCCCCCCCAAAAAAAATAAAGGCAAGAGAAAGTGAGTGCAGCTGGGTTGGTGCTGCCTCTGCTCACCTATAAAGCCCCTGTGCTGAGAGCAGAGTGTGTCATCTGGGCAAAAACTGCCCTAACACCCAGTCCCTGCTCACCAGATGCTAAGCTTAAAAAAAAACACAGATGAAAAGCAAACGAATCCCTCGAATGTGTTAGCACACAGAACATATGTCCCCTGAAAGGGACACTGACATGTCCCTGGCGACATACCACGGTCTGTCACTCTTCTGCCTTGCTGGTGCTTCAGGGGAGAAACCCACAGCACTGAAATTATGGTGATTGGCATAATAATTTTGGCAGGATTAGCGACAGGAACACAAGGTTCACAGGATGCCCAGCACATGAGCCTCTGTTAGGTTATTGTGGGGACTCTGTAGCCCTGGGATGGCTTTGGTGACATGGAGGGGGAAGTGGAACAGGCTTTGTGGAGGAGCTAAGGGCTGCAGTAAGAGGTGCAGGTTTCAGCAGGGTGGGTGCTGCTTCTTCCCACCTCAGCCACGTTCTCACCCGCTGCTTTCCCTGCCCTGCAACCCGGGTCTGTTACAGAGAGAGCCCCAGGTTCCTGCAAGATGTTTCAGAGCTGTGGGACAAGAACTGGGAGGAGTTGAGGGCTGTGTTGCTAATGTCTGCATGTGTAGATATGAGGGGGGTTAATAACAGGACAGTGCTCCCAACAAGGGCTCTTTGGAGCTTGCTCCATCCATGGGCACAGCCAAGGGGAGGTTGGGGTCACCCCCAGCTGATGAGCCCAGAGGATGCTGAGGGGCAGCACCCCCAGCACAGCCTGTAATGCACTTCCAGCAGCAGCTGATGGAAGGAAAGTGCAAAGTTGTGTTAGTGGCAAAACGAAGCACAGGAGTCTGGGCAGCAGCCTCCGCCGTGCTCATGAAATAAAAACCTGGCTCTGGAGCTACATGCCAGAAGCCATTATCCAGAAAGCAAATCATCTACAGAAAGGAGCAGCTCAAAGATGGGGGGGTCTGCAGCAGCTGATGTGCAATCACTCATTTCATCAGGACCTCCCTGTCACAACCTTCCTGCTCTGGGTTTCAGGTGCTGGGGCTCCTGATAGATATTTGCAGGCAATAGGACACAAACAAGCTGTAATGCTCAATCAGGTGATGTTAGGGATTTCAAGGAAAACAGAAATGAAAATGTCAAACCTGTTAAGCTTTGGAGTGCTTTCACCAGAACGTGGGCAGGAGGGACTCCAGGAGGTTGTTTAAAAATAGGAGCCAGAGGGAAATTACTCTCACAATGGTGACATTCTGGTGTTGATGCCCTGCTGGAGCACTGCTCGCTGCCTTTTATAGATCACAAAAGAGGGGGAAAAAAAGGAAAAAAAAAAAAAAAGGAATCATGTGATGCTTAATTTATGAAGCCACTCAAAAGGCAGGGGCTCAAAACTCAGCTGTCATCTGAAGTTCAGCCTTGATAGTGTCTGTGTCAGCTCTGAGTGCCTGAACAAAGAGGCAGAAGTGGGTAGGAGAAACACAGTCACTTGTCGATAGCTCAGAGCCTCTTTACCATCATTTTTACCTGTGCAGGGGCAGCACAGGGCTCTTACACCTTGGAAAGGCACCATCCTAGACCGTTTTTGCATCTCTCAAGTGCAGATCTCTGCTTCAGTGCAGAGCAGACCAGCAGGTCAGCTGCCTCTGCTGCCTTGGTGTGTGGGGCTGCTCTGCTAAAGCAAGCTGCTGAGAAGCTGGGAGGAGTAAGGAATGCTGGAAGAAGTCTCTGGGTCTTTTAAGTATTGAGGTAATGTGGTTGTTTCTTTGCTGAGGGTACTGTGCACCTAGGAGATCAGGAAAGGATGCTACTGGTCAGGATTGTAGCCTGCTTCTTGCAGCTAAAGGCCATTCCATGCTGCGTGGAGCTGAGGCTTTTTCCCAACTAAAATGTGCACATGTGAGAACGTGTTTTCTTCTTTATATGTACACGTAAGCCTTTGGTTTACAGTCCCTTGAAGAGGACACAGCATTACTAGAAAGCTTTTTGTTAAAAAAAACAAGGGAAGAGTGCAATGCACAGAGTGCTCCTCACTCTCCAGCAGCCCCTGACCCCGTCTGGCTCCACACCAGGATCAGGTCCTGTCCTGTCTCTCCTGCCCAGCACAGGGATTCCTTCCCTGGCCACCACACCTCCCCCCCAGGGGCTGCAAAGTAACATCACAGCCATCAGGTAATGTACAAAACTGCTGTGAATCCTCCTGCCACAGGCTGGGGGCTCCCACTGTCACTGCCCTGCCCATCCCGGGGAAGCCACTGTCCCAAGGCTTGTGCCACACAGGATGGAACCAAGGACCAAAGTGACACCTTCCCAGTCCCTGGGTCAGTAAGGAGTGGATCTGCCTGGTCCCCTCTGTGCTGATCCAGCAGCTGAAATTCAGGAAGGCTGAGAGGAGGGGTGGATCCCTGTACTCATTTCCCAGCTCTGCCTTTGCCAGGTGCCACACGCTGTCCCTCTGTCACCTCACTTTCCAGCCACTTCCCTCCATCCGCATCTCGTGGCTCCCTCCCGGCCTTTCCTTCCCCTTCTTTTATCCTTCTTGGCTATTTTGCATCAGAAGCTCTTTGTGTTTGAGAAGCCCTTGTGACAGGAGCCTGCTTGCTCTCCCTGTCCCCGTGCTGTGAGTTGGGAGCAGCTCAGCCCCCAGTGGGTGCCCTCGGCTCCCTCCCTCTGCTCGGGTGGCAGCGGGAACGAGGAGCAGGGAAATCAAAGCAGCAAAGAGAGAGACAGGGAGGCTGCAAATACACTGAACAGAACAAAGGGCAAGGCAAAAATAAAGCCTCTGATCCAGACATTCAGGTGTGAGATGACAGGAACATAAACAGCGTGGCAGTGCTGGGGAATGAGTTGCAATTCCCAGGCAGAGCTGCCAGGGGAAGGACAGCACCTCTCATCATCTCTTCAATTACCCTCAGCACCCTCAGAGGCAGCAGCAAAGTCACCAGTTGCTTACAGAAAGTGGCTGGAATTCAGAGGTGAGGAACACAGACCAGCTGAGCAGCTTTGTGAGCCCTGGGTACCAGGTACCCATTGCCCTCCTGGGATTGCACGTGGATGGGGGGGAGATGGGAGCCGGGCCCACTGCTTTGTGGAGAGATCCCAGAGGAGCAGAATTCCTCATCCCCTCTCTCCACGTGGGAATATGGAGGAATTGCAGAGCTGCTGGGGATGGGTGAGGTGAGGTGGGCTCTGCTGGCTGGGAAAAGCCACGAGAGGAAAAGGAAACTTCAGTCACAAAAAAAGTCGTAACGTTCACTTTATAAACCACACAAACTCGGTGATTTAAAGGGGGGAAAACTACTATTTGTTTCCAAATTTACAGGCAATAATACTTGATTTAGATCCCTGTCTGCCTCCTGTATAGACTGCAGTATAATTTAAAGGACCATAAAGCCTGGGACCATAATACCATCACCACTATAAATCAAGCCAGCTACCACTACTCAGAGCAGAAATTATTAATCTGTGTTCCCAATGATACGCCTGCATATTGCTTCTTTTAGCTGCTTATGCAAAGAGCTGAGATAGCACTTTCCCCCGTTGTTATTTTTCCCTTTTTGCAGTGACATCCTGTCTCCTCCTACCAAAGGGGCATTTATTACCCACTATATATGGGGGCAGCCTCGTGTATGGCACACACAGAGCATCAAATATTGGGAATGCAACTTTACAACGTGGCACCAGGAGATTCATTTCTAGGATGTTCTCATGCTGAGGGCATTAACTCATCCCTGGTGGCAGGAGTGTGGCCACGCTGTGCCTTGGGGTGGGGAATAGGATGGGGACTTCCAGAGAGGGTCTGGCTGCAGCCCAGGGATGGGGAAATGCCCTGAGAACCCCCAGACCCTGCCCCAGGAGCCCTCTGGACCCGTTTTCCTTTCCCAATACATGGCAGAGCCCTTGGGTGCTTGGACCCTTTGGAGTCACAGAGCAGGTTTTGGGTAAGTCAGAACACAGAGATTTTAGCTTTTAGGCATTAAAATTTGGGAGGATTTTTAAGGATAGAAGGGAGAGGGGCCTATCAGATTTTGAGGGATGAGAGCATCCATTTTCATGAAAATTATGCCAAAAAACTGCTCAGACTTGGACTGATTTTTAGGGGATATTCCGGGCCCCAGCTCGGTGCTGAAGTGACAAAGGACCCCGTGTCCCACACACCAGGAATGCCAACGTTTGTCCCAGGGATGCTGCCAGCCAGCCACATTGTCACCCTCTGATTGCCATCTGAGAGTTGGCAATTGGAGTGAGAGATTCAGCCAGAACCACAAAAGCAACAAGGAGATTTTTCCATTTTCTTCCCCTGGGATGGAAGGAGATGAAGTGGAGGAACCTGTGGTCCTGTCCTGCTGGCCCCACAAGGGTGGCAGGACAAGCACAGCAATAAAAAAAGACCAGAATTGCATTTTCTGCTAAGAAATGCTGAGATTGGCCCTGGGGTGGAGAACACCCCCACCTGGGGCCTTACTCTGAATGCAAAATCATCGTGAGGTTTGTGTTTAAAATTAGCAGAAGTGCCAACTCTGCTGAAATCCCTGGGATTTCAGGAGATAAAAAGTGCTGCTGTCATGGGCACACCCACTCGCTGCTGTACTCAGGATTTTGTCAACATTATCAAAGAATCAGCATCATTTTCACTTGCAGGAGTGATCTGTTTTCCTCTGAAGTAAAACATTAGTAAGTTAACATTGATCTGTTACCATGAATTCTAAAGTACTCCTCAGGACTACCAAAAACCCATGTATTTTTAAGAAAGTACAATTTATTTGTTAAACAAATAGCATATTTTTAAGAAAAGAAACAACTTCAGCCTCCCACATTGTCTGCAAACCACATTCTGTCTGAAGCAAAGGGCTGCAAGTTACATTTGTACATAATGAAATATTCAGCACTGAAATTCTCCCCAGGAATGTCCCCATCTGCTGCTAGATTTCTCTTTCATGCTAATTATTAAATATATCTGAGCAGAAATAAATAATAGATTTCCTCTAAAGAAGCAGAAGCAAAATGTAATGAGTGCTTGGTGTTGGTGTGGTTTTCCCTGGGAAGCTGCAGCAGCTGGAAGCATCCTGAGCCTGCTCTGCCCTCTCCCCATCTCCAGCTGCCTCTGCCTCCCCTTTGGCACCCATCAGCTCTGCTCCCTGCTCCTCAGCACCCCAGTTCTCCTGCAAACCCAGTCCTCAGCTGAGAAATACAACTTTTTGTAGCTGCAGCCCTGCAGGGAACCCCTTCCAGGTCCTGGGGCTGCTGCTGAAAGCTCTGAACTCCTCCAAAATCTTTATTTAACACAGGGGTCTGATGATTTTCCTTTGGTGAGTGGTGGGACTTTCCTCCTCCTGTCCTGGGGAACCTGTTCTTTCTTCTCCCCTGCCATTAAAAAGTGAAATGGTGAGACAAGGAAGGGCTGTGTGGGACTGGCAGTGTTAAACTACAGAGATAGGAAAAGCTTTGCTGAAGGAAGAGCAAGAAAATTGGTATTTCCAATGCAATTATTGGTCCACTTCTAGAAATTCTGCCCATTTCCAGCAGTCCCCTGTGCTGAGAGCTTTGCCTGCAGGACCTGCCACACTCCCCCATTACACACCAATTTTGGGTGCATCAAGTCCATTCCTTCCTGTTCTTGCCCTTTGGGTGACTCCTGGCAACAGCAATAATAGAAATAAAAAGTACCAGTAATAACATTCCTTACAAGAGGCCTCACATCACAGGGGCTCAGCTGCTCCTTGCTGGAAGGTTGGGTGCTGCTCCATCAGTGCCCTCACCCCCTCCTTGGGCTTCCTATTCCTGCATTTACTGGAAGCCCAAGGTGTCCCTAATTGTGCAAATTCCTGCAGAAGTGTTAATGAAACACAAGTGTAAAGCAGGAAGAAATGTGATAAAGTAAATTGTGTTTCAATTTCCCTTTCACCAATCAGCCTCAGAGTCCAAGGGGTCAGATTTGTGTGGCAGGAACAAACTTTCACAGTTAAAATAACAAGAGCAAGAGGTGCTGAGCTGTTTATTCTGCCTTTCCCAAGGGAAGGGCTCAGACACAGTGAGTGGGAAAGGTCTGGTTGGGGGTGGAAAAGCTTGAGGATGTCTGTCTGTCTTTCATCAGGAGATTTCTTTTCCTACAGTCCTAAATATTCCTGTTCTTAAATAGGGAACCTCTTCCACCAATTCCATATTCTTACCTCTAAGGCAGTTTTCTTGATCCATCATTTACATCCCCTGTGTTTCATGTTACAGAGTGGTTTTAAAAGCCTACAGAAAGGCACCTTCTTGATGACAAGTTTGGAAATACAAATCCTGTTTGCACCTACCCTCCCCATGCCATAGGAAATTTCTGACAATAAAAAGGGAGAACCACAAACGTCAGGAACATTAAAAGATCTCTGTGAGTGAGGTTTGATTCATCCTTCCATCATTTCTGGAAGAAATGCATCGTACTGTACTCCAGAGTTTGCCATTTGTGAGGCTTTCAGATGAGATTTTGAAACATTTAAAATCTGTACATTTGGTGGAAATTGCTGGTCGAATGGTTGTGCTGAAAGAAACAGTTTTTAGATTGTCATCTGGGAAAAAAAGCCTTTGATTTTTTTTTTATTTTTTTAAAACATAAAATGTGGAGGTGAATGGTAACTGTGTGGTAAAACAATTTGGGATCCCTTAGCAGGCAAAGTCTCTGCATGTGTCTGATCACCTTCCATCAGGTGCTCAGGAAAGTGAAGCTTTGTCTTCTCCTATGCTGGAATATTTAATTCCTCCTCACCTCTGTATTCCCAAATTTATTCCCAACCATGCTGGAATTAACATATATAATGGCAAGGAAAAATCTGACTTCGAATGCTTGCAAAAAATTTCCTGTCCAGAAGATGCAGCTCTGTCCCTTCCAATTAGCTTTTTGGTTTGCTCTAAGTTAACTGCAAAGTTGTCATCCTGACAGTCTGCTGTAAAACAAGGGAAAGAAAAGACTGAGGCAGAAGCCAAAGGGTGTAAATAATTTAGAGATGTCATGCAGCTCTTGAGGGGACCCAGGTGATGTCCCTTAAGGCCCGAGAACTCAGAAGACCCAGAGAAAACATGGAAGTAAATCCAAGCCTTGCTGAGACATCCCAATCTGAGGTGACATGTTGACCATCACCAGCTCCTTGTGCCCATGTCCTGACCCAGCACAGCCCCCTGGGACACCTCAGGTTGATTTTAAAGCTGCTTCTTGCATCACCCATCATTGCCTGGACCCCAAAGCCCTTGGGTGCCATCCCCTTCCCCCTCCCTTTTCAGCCCTGCAGGGCTCTACGGAGCTTGTGTTGGGGGTTGGTGGCTCTGGGGACATTGGCCAGGGAAAGCCACCAAGGGAAGAGAGCAGGAAGGGCCAGGAGGCAGCTCAGGATGAGGCTCTGCACGTTTCAGGAGGATTCAGGGATGGGGAGGCTCCAAACCCCAACTTTTCTGGGTCACCTGGTGGAGCAGCAGCAGGGCAGTGTCCCCTATTCCAGCAGAAACTAAGATATGATGTCTTTGTTATGGTAATGTCCCAGCACCACAGGATTTAAATAGCACTTCCAGAAAAATTAAGTATGTTCATTGACACAGGGAAATGTTTTCACCCTCCCTGTAACCTTCACAGTTTCTGTACAAAATCTATCAGTCAGTAAACTATTCATCTGCGAATGCTTACCAATTATTATGCTAATGTATTACAATACCTTAGTGAATTCTTTTTAAATGCCAGGAAATGCAGCTGTCTGGCAGCCCTACCTCACCTGAGTTACAGAACTATCAATAAACAGCCCAGGATTTGCAACTGGATTTTGCCTGCTTTGTCAGAACGATGCAAAAAAATCCCTTATCATTTAATATTATGAAGAAATTCAGTAATTGCAGGTGGGGTAATGTGTTCCCCACACAGAGGGCTCAGGAATGGCACACAAATAGGAATCAGAAAGCTGTTGCAGGGTTTGCCTTGAGCCAACCTGGGCAGAAACAGCAGAGCAGCAGCATTTTATGTCCAGAGGAGCCAGTGCTGTGTGACTGCTCCTTCCATCCTTTCTCTGTGATAGTAAAATACAAACTAGCAGGTACAGAATGCAAAAGGAGGTACCAGGTTACCTATGAAGTATTAATATTAATAATTATTTTTAATAGTTCACACTGAGGTGGTTCCTTCTACGGACCATAGGAGCTGCTTCCAGCAATTCTCTTGTTGCCTGATAGAGGAAATATGAAATATTAATATAAATCTGGTTGGACTATAAATGAGGAATGATACAATAAAAATCCTGCTTCTGTATCTACAATTAACACCTCTTGTTGAAAAGATGGAATTGCTTGGTCTGTGTATTTTAATTTTTTTTTTTTGTTTGTTTTTGTGGTTTGCAGGTGCTGCCCGTGCCCAGCAGTTTGTGCAGAGCAGCCCCAGCCCCAGGTTTGCTCTGTGCAGGGAATTCCGTGTGGGAATGTGCTCACTGGGGAGCTTTAAATATCTGCAACTGCCTAAATACTTCAGTGAATCCATTTATTCCTCTGTAGCACCACACAGAGCTCAGTGATCAGTGGTGCAAAATACTCCCCAGCTCCCCAGAGATCCCTGACAATGAGGCTGAGAAGATCCAGCCCTGTGCTGCCTGTCCCTGGGGACAGTGCCCATCCTGAGGGACACTGCCTGGCCCTGGGGACACTGCCTTGCTTTTGGGAGGCAAGGTGAGCTGTCTAAGTGGGGCAGATTTGGGAATTTTCACCAAAAACGCAAAGAAAAATCAATGCAGCTAGAGGCATCCATCAAAACTTCTCTGGCTCTCATATTTGTCTTTTCTCAGAAGCCAGTATCCATTCATTTGGTTATTAGAGTCATAATGTTATAATTATTTCATTTAATACTCTAATTATCCCTTGTGATTAATCCTGACCAGAACAGAGATGTCTGTGAGTCTGGAAGGCATGTTCCAATGGATTCTGCATTAGGAATGTTAATTTGAGTTCACAAGTACAATAGCTGGAGGAAAAGAAACCAAAGAGCGGGAGGACTTTCAGTTTCTGAGCAAGCACCGAAGTTAAAACCAAACCTGCCTGGGTCCTGTGGCTGGGGCTGGGCACAAAGTGATGAACTTGGGACCCCAGGGGGGTGCAGATGTTCTCCTGCATTTCCCTGTTCCCATGGCTCAGTTGCAGATGGATTTAGGGTGGGGTTTATGCTTTGACCAGATGGGATTTTGATGCATATTTGGGAGTTGTCTGATCCCACCCCACAGCCCCATTTCCAGTTGTTTTCAGCTACAAAGTCACACTCAAGGTAAAAATATCTCGGATTCTTAAGTATCTGCAGTGTGCAGCCCCAGCACTGGGATGTCAGTGACTCCTACACCAAAGTTTCCTTTCCCACCACCACTTTTTGGTTTGTAACACAAGTTACCAGTGACAAACAAATTTCCAACGTTTACTAAATAGTGTAACACACCTCCATGCACAAACTCAGTTTTCCTTTAAACAAACACCTGGCAGTGCCCAACTTTCAGGGCTTTGCAAATGTTGTTCCTGGAATATTTCTCCACTTGTTCTCCAATGTTTGCTTGTTGCTCTCTCTAAAGCTGGATACCTGGCTTGTACAGGGCTGAGCCAGCTGCCTCATTTTAGGTACTGGAATGGTAAAGATTGAGCTAAACGTGGCAAAGCCTCCTGCAGAGCCTGGGGTGGAAAGCCAGGACCTCCCCAGGGCTCCCGGTGTCACCGGGATGGCTCAGGGCAAACAGGGAATTGCTCCAGGGCTGTAGTGAGACAGGGAAATCAATTTATTCCCTCCACAGCTCCCGTGTTTGTTCCCAACTCAGGTCACCGTGTAGTAAATCCTGGATTTGCCATCTTTTCTGTTAGCCAGGAGGAGATCCAGATGCTGAGCAGCTGCAGAGGGCAGGCTGGTTGGGAATTTTCCTCTGGCATTTTCCCTTCCTATCGGGATGCTCCAGAGGTGTCCGCCAGGGGCTGAAGCCGTGTCAGAAAGATGATCTCAGAGCCACTGAAAAGTTCACCTCTGACAAAATACTTTTTGCGGGGCTGTCTCGGGTCTCCTCGGGCTCGTGGGGGAGCAGGGAAGGAGGGGTGAGGCTCTGGCTTTCCTTCTGGTGAGATGCAGGATGCGCTCTGCAGCAGCACCGGGGGATGGGCTGGCAGAGACTTCCCAGACCGAGCCACATTCAGTCTCCCAGAAGGAGCAAAGCTCATCCTCTGTAAGCAGAACCAGCCCCCAGACGGCCCGTTAAAAGCTCTCTGTGCCTTCTGTGGTAAGGAGCTGCAGCAAGGAACACAGCAAGGACACCCTTGCTGTTCCCTCATCCCAGCTCAGCATCCTCCGGGACACAGCTTCCCAGGGAAAGTTCCCCAAACCTCAGTCGGAGCCAAGAGAAGGAATTGGAGCCTGGAGCTGTCAGGGGGGAAATGCTGGCAGGGTCTGTGGTCCGGGGGCACAGACAGGAGGGACAGGAGGGACAGGAGGGATGAGGGATGAGAGGGGCAGGAGGGACAGGAGGGATAGGAGGGACGGGAGGGATGGGAGGGAGGGAGGGGAGGAATGTGAGGGGCAAGAGGGACAGGAGGGATGGGAGGGATGGGAGGGACAGGAGGGAGAGGAGCTGGAGAGGTTCCAGGAGCTGGGCAGTGCCCAGGCTGGAGCCAGAGCCAGCCCAGGGGCTGCTCCTGCCCTCATTTGATTAATGAGCACAAGAACCTTGGCTCCAGCCAAGCTGTTGGAGCTGTGAGGAGGGGTAAACCCGAGTCCCCTTTTTTCTGTGTCTCTGTCAGCCAATTACTCATTTCCAGTGCGAGTGTCTGCTCTTAATTTGGCACTTAGGGGGTTGTTGAAGGAAATAATGCAGCAATGTCCTCTTAGTGGGAGTCTCAGAAACAATATTCCAAGAGACAGGAGAAAATTAGTGTGAAAATGTGGTGTTTACAAGCCCCTGTCACTGCCCATGCTTGAAGGACTGACTATTAACACCTGGTCAATAACAGGATCTTTCTCTAAAGATTTTTTTTTTAAGGCATCAAGGATAATATTGAAGACCATGAAAATAATCTGATTAGTACGATGTCTCCTTGAAACATTTCTGAAATGTGTGAAGTGTTACTTTTACTGCAGTGTACTTTTCTGTCACAAAGTGAAAATCAAAGTGCAGAACAACAGAAAATGCAGACATCCTTACTACGTGGAATAATGAGGCCATAAAACCAAACAATAAAGTTAAATAATTTACCATAAATATCTAAAGCTCTCAAATTATTCTCTACATTAACTGCCTATGTCTAAAATGATCTTTGCATTCACCATGTCACAGATGGCAACATCAGACAAGAGAGTCCTTGACAAAATCTCGCTGTAATTATTCTTTCCACAGCTGCAGTTATTTTAATGCCTTTTCAGTTAAGCTGAAAGAGACGCACACATTTTATAAATAAGGGCTTTTAACCACTTTGACAATGAAGCATTTGAAACGTACAGTGCAAAAAAAAGAAAAAAACAACCCAAAAACTTTAACCGCATCTTGAAACCTGGGAGAGCAACTGTGCAGAGTCAGAGCAGGAAGACGACTGCTCTTTCTGCAGCAATAATTTGCAATTAAAGCTAAAATCGTGTTGATTGCCATGGCCTGAGCTAGCTGCTAGCAGCAACTTTTGGAGGTGCTCAGACAGACTCCACCAGTGAGTTTTATTTAGTCCCAGCTCCACTGAGAAGCTGCCCAGCAAGGAGAGGTGCAGGTGAGACCCTGCCCCAGCCCCAGGGCAACCTGGTTGGATTTCCTTGGATTTTTGGTTTGTTCCAAATTGCTTTAGGTCCCCGTGCAAATCCTCCTTCCTCAGGGTCACTGTGAACCGTGATCCTCTCCCACCTCACAAGCAGACTCATGTAATAGTGAGTCTCCCATATACTGTGATTTTCAGAGGAGTCAGGGACTTCAGGCTCTATCTGAAAGCACAGCTGGGGCTGAAAACTGGAGCTGTGAAAAATGTTGCTTTCTGCCGAGGTTTGTGACAGAGCAGCAGAGCTCAGTGTGACCTTCACTCCTGCTCCTACCTCTGAGGAAAGCCCTCAAACCACCTCTCCCCTAAATCTACGTTTCAGGAGTCTGAATAAGTGGCCATATTTTTGAAAGCTTTGAACACTCGGCAGCTCTTGTGGAAAACAAAAGAAGCTGAATCCTCCTTAAGTGAAGTTCTCTGCTCCCAGCAAGTTGCAGCTGCTTCGCCTCCCCTGCTCTGAAGCTCTCTCTTAGTTTCAAAGAAATGTGTGGAGACACAACTAAAAGGATGGGAGCTGTACTGGGAGGGTATTTTCCCATTTGAACCAAGGGAAGAAAAATGAAAGATGAAGATAAGTGGGAGGTTTTCCAGTGCCACCTTCACAAGCTTGGGCGTGCAAAGAAGACACCGGGGTCTGCGATCCTCGTGGACTTGGGAAGCCTGATTAATGAAGGTTTTTGTTGGGAAAGCCTGGCTTTTATGCTCAACACTGAAAGGCACCAACCCTCAAAGTATTCAGCATTGCACAATAACAGATTGTGTGCAGTTAGCCTCAGCAAACAAATGTCCTCTCTCCCATAGAAGATTATAGAGCATCCATCACTGCCTGGCATTAAATACCACCCAACACTGTGTCTGTAATTAGCAATACAGGAAATTTAAACATTATTTTAAAGGAGCTAGAAAAAAAAAAAAATAATCAGTGGCTGTTCAGATTTCCCTTCCACTTTGAAGTGTCTTTTCCCTCCTAACCAAGGTCCCTCCCCAGAGAAGAGACTTCCCCAGCCTCATGGATCTGCACCACCCAGCCCCACTCCTGCTCCTGGCCCAAACCCCCACTGAGCCTCTTACTAAATGTAGACTGCAACTGAACTAGAACTGTAGGAAAATGGCATTTTTTATGAGACACAGTGTGCACTGTGCTAATGGGCTGCTCAGAAACCGTGGCTTGCCTCAAAACCCTCAGCAAACCCCAAAGAGCTGCCACACCACAGAGCTCCCTGTCCCTGATTTTTCTGCCTGCAGAGGGAAACAAGAACATCGCTTCCCTCCAGGAGAAATGGCACCAGGCTTGTAAATCCATTTGGTTTGCCCTGTGGTTCCTCCAGCCCTTTCCTCTGGAGGCTGCAAAGGGAGGATGAGGAGCAGGGATCCTCAGCAGGTCACCCAAAGCTTTCTGAAATCTTTCCATGGAATTCAGTAGCATCAACACTTGCTGGCAATATGCAAAATTTTGGAACAGTATTTTCCTTATGTATTTTTGCCTCGGGCTACCCAGGGTCTGTCAGAGCTGAGGCCTGACTGGTGCCAATCTCTTATTGTGCCTTTTTTGGGTTTTTTTCCCACATTGTACTGTAGTACCAGCCACACAGTTAGGAGCTGTATTTAAGCACTTGTATAAACAAACAAACTTCATCCTTGAAACACCCCAGCACGTCTCATGGGGTCCTCAGTTTTGAATCTCAGGCTGATAATTAAAACCCCCAAAAAAAATCTCTTCCAGAAATTACCATCACACCACACTGTGGAGCCCACACAAAGCTATTGCCATTTCCTATTTCAAACATCCTTGAATTAAAGGGGGCTTGGGTTTATTTATTTTTTTTTTTTAATTTTTTTTTTTAAAGAGAGGTAGAGAGAAGTCCTTTGGCTGGATGGCAAGGAGCTGGGTGCAGATGGGTGTCCCAAGGGCTTTTCTTGCTGCAGCCTGGCAGGGGACAGGATACCCAAGCAGGGATGATCCTGCCAGTTCCCTGATTCCCAGAGGCAGGAGGTGCTGCCCAGACACCCAGCAGGTGTTCCAGGATTCCCAGGAAACATCACACAAGAGTTTCCCCTTGGCTCTACCTTCCAAAACTGCTCCCTCACCCCAGGACTGCTGGGCTGGGGGTGTTTGATGCTGTGTCCTGTGGCTGCTGGGTGGATGCTGCTGCTCTGGGATGTGCTGACACCCCCTGACTGCAGAATCCTTGGATCTGGCTGGGGAGCCAATGATCAGGAGCTTATTACAGCCTCCTTTTTAATTAAGTGTCTCAAATAGGGATTTAATTGGGATGTAATAGCATCCAATAGCACATGCTATTGTACATTAGTTAAATACTAAGGCATTGTATGTTTTTAAGGCTTTACAGTCCCATATTGAGTAAACAGTTGTTGAATTTCAATCAATAACATTTTTAATCTACATTAAGTAAGCAGTGAAGCATAGTTAGGGTACTGCAGTTTTCAGAATGACTCCAGTCTCGGAGTCTTGGGTTGGAATCCCAGTATTTCACTATTTCAATAAGGTTGTGTCTGCTCATACCTATTTGCTCTGTCTCAGAGGCCCTGCTTGAGTGCAGCAATCTCAGCTATTTACATCCACATATCAGGTTTAAAAGCCTCACCATTAAACCA